>NW_022295242.1:0-7809 GCF_002776525.5 Piliocolobus tephrosceles
GAGTCCTTAGCAATACTATAAAATAAATCTCTTCATTGCATGCTAAGGGCTTCTTTAACCTGTAATCCACTCCGTCCTCTCCCCCCAAAATCTGCGTTAAACTGAATTTTAAGAACATTTTAGGTGAGGGGTAAGCAGTGGGTTTCCCGCTTGACAGTAACTGCGGCCACGGAGCGCGCAGTTCCACACCCTACACGGCGAGCCACCCAGACAGCCGCTCCTCCAAAGTTGCCACCCGTCTTGGCCCCGAGTCCCGGGACCGGGACTCGCCTCCTCCGGCGACGGCAACCGGGACCAGCCGGGACCCGAGAGCCCAGCGCCGGCCCCCTCCCCTCTGCCCGCCGCCGTCAGTCAACAACCCCCAGCAGGGACTCGGCTCGGGGGCGCGGCCCGGGGCGGGGCGGGGCGGGATCGCGGCGCGTCCAGGGAGCCCCAACAGCCGCCAGCCTGGGGAGCGGCGAGCCCGTTGCCCATGAAACTAAAGTTGCCCGCGACCGAGGCCGGCCGACGGGGCGGTCCGTGCGCGGCCGCAGAGAGAAGCGGCGCCCCGGCCGGGCCTCGGGCCTGCCTCGCTCACCTCTCGGGGTACGCCGCCTTCCTCCGCCGCTGCCGCCTCCTCCTCCCTGTGAGTGCAGCGGGGTCTGACCTGTGGAACCACCATACCAGTCCCGCCCGCTGCTGCAGCGCCGCCACCGCCGCCGCTCCGCTGCCGCCTTAGTCGCTGCTCTTTGTTCCCCCTCCGAGAGCCACTGCTTCAGCCGCCCGCCTCAGCCGCCCCGGCGGGCCGCCACTACGCCCTCCTGCCCGCTCGGCCCCCGGCCTCGCCCTCCTCGCTGCGTCCGCCGCTGCCTTCGCCTCCGCGCCGCCGACGCCGCCGCCACCGACGCCGACGCCTCCTCCTCCGCGCCCCCCTCGTTTTCATTGAAAGCAAACAAGCATCATGGCGGCGGCCGCCGTCCCTCAGCCAGCGAGCGCCCGGACCGCCGCCGGCACGCCAACATCCTGGCCGCTCATTGGCCGCCGTCGCTGGGCGCAACCATCCGGCCTTTGGCGCAGGGGTCGCTCCGGCGACCTAGGCCCCGCCCCTCACCCCCGCGCTGAGGAACTGTGGCGCGGTCCGGCGCGCTGCGGGCCCTCCTCCGGGTCTGTCCTCGTCCTCTTTCCGTCCATCCTTCGTCTCCTTCTGTTTCCGCTCTCCTCGCTCCTTTCCTGCCTTGGCACTTCTGTTTTCTCCTCTCTTTAGCGGTCCTCCATTTCTATCTACTTCTTTTTCCGCCTCGAGTGGTCCACTTTTTTTTTTTTTTTTTTTGAGACGGAGTGTTGCTCTGTCGCCCAGGCTGGAGTGCAGTGGCGCGATCCCGGCTCACTGCAAGCTCCGCCTCCCGGGTTCTTGCCATTCTCCTGCTTCAGCCTGCCGGGTAGCTGGGACCACAGGTGCCCACCACCACACCCGGCTAATTTTTGTTTGTATTTTTAGTAGAGACGGGGTTTCCCCATGTTAGTCAAGATGGTCTCGATCTCCTGACCTCGTGATCCGCCCGCCTCGGCCTCCCGGATGCTGGGATTACAGGCGTGAGCCACCGAGCCCGGCCGGGTTGTCCGCTTTTATCTCCTCTCTTCCCTCTTTTCCATGATCCTCCTCCCCATTTTTTCTCCTTTTCCTTTTCCTTAAGCCTTCGCCTGTCATTCACTTCCAAACACAGGTATTTGCCCGGAGCCAGTATCTTGATCTGCCTAAAGACAAGACAATCAGTCGTGAACAGGCGAATGTTATTCCTTCCTCAATGACGCAGAAAAAGAGTAAGTTAACATACCGTTTCAGTCGACTAATGGTAATTCATTCCAGTACATTAATGGACAGTATGGTGCTGGGGTCCTAGCCTGAGTAACGGACAACAGCTGCTGTGCTCAAAGATCGAAAGGTGTTCCGGGCAAACTCTGGTGGTTGAAGGTGAGCAGAGAAATGATTGGGCTGATTCATGATGCTTACATCAGGAACTATTAGTTGACTGATGGTCAGGGCACAGGGATGAATCAGACCCCACCCAGCCCTGACTAAGCTCACAGTCTAGGGGCAAGAATAACACTCAACAGACTTAATATTGGAGGTATATTGGTCTGGCGCGGTGGTTCACGCCTGTAATCCCAGCACTTTGGGAGGCCGAGGCGGGCAGATCACCTGAGGTTGGGAGTTCGAGACCAGCTGGCTAACATGGCAAAACCCCATCTCTACTAAAAATACCCAAAAAAAATCAGCTGGGTATGGTGGCGGGCACCTGTAATCCCAGCTACTTGGGAGGCTGAGGCATAAGAATCACTTGAATCCAAGAGGCAGAGGTTGCAGTGAGCCAAGGTTGTGCCGTGGCACTCCAGCCTGGGCAAAAGAGCGAGACTGTCTCAAAAAACAAACAAACAAACAAAAAAAACCAGAGGGAGCAATCCCCTTGTGACTGGCAGGATTGTATGGAGGTGGGGAGGTCTTGTTGCACAAAATCTTGGTAGCATAAAGCAACAGTTTTACTATATCTCATGATTCTGATGCTCGCCCTTGGGGCCTCATGCCTCTGCCAAAGGTGGTGGCAACTGGGTGTTGAATGTCTGGCACCTCGGTGCCCCCTAACGAAGCCTCGCTCTGCAGTGTCTCATCCTTCAGCCTTTGTGTGTGGCCCCTCTCTCCAGCAGGAGGTGATCCTGCACTTCTTACATGACAACCAGGGGCTCTAAGAGGAAAGCAAAGCCGCCCGGCCTTCTGAAGAAGGCCACTTCCTTAGTATTCTATTAATTAAAGCAGGCACAAGCCGGAGCCAGATTCAAGAGGAGAGGACATAAGCTGTAGAGGAGCTGCGCACACATACAGGGTGGGGTGGACTTATTGGAGCCCTCTGGGGAGACTTGCTACCACCAGGAGGGTACAATAGTGGCTCTGCTGTGCGTGCCCTGTTCTTTCTGCATATCTGAAGAGAACCCCGCAAAACACCTACTCACCTTTCAGATCCAGATCAAAGTGCTGCTCACATTAGGCTAGACCTCCCGTTGCAAGTTATAAAACTCACAACTCAATATTTCTTTGCAAGAAAGAGGGAATTGAATTGAAAGAAGGAATGTGGACCCATTCAAGCATTGTAAGGTGGCATCAAGAATCGATCTCACCTCCTACCTTCCACCCTACTCTCCTCTCTGCTGGCCTCACATAGGTGGGAAAGATGCCACCAGCACCTGCAGGCTTAGATTCTACCAGCTTCTCCGCTTAGAAAAGGTGCCTCTTTCCTAATGGCCAAAGACCCAGGGCAGGCTCTCACTGGCCTGGCCTGGGCCTTGTTTCTGCTGCAGCCAGGCAGTACCAAAGCAGGACCAATCTGGGATTGATACGTGCTCAGCTAAGACAGCATGAATTGGTGGCAACCAGCACCATCTTCCCACCACGTGGAGAGATGAGACAGTGATGAAGATGTGGAGTCTTAGAGCAAGGGCCTGACAGTTTGATTTCAGTAGTTTTTTCCTTTAGCCTGTGACCTATACCAGAACCTATTTCAGGTATACAATACTTTTTTTTTTTGCTTAAGTTAGTTTGAGTTTGGCTTCTGTAGCTTACAACCAAAATAACTCTGATTTGACCAGTAAATGCGTTGCGCAGATGGATGCGTCACCAGAATAGGGTCCTCATCTGATGTACACAGCAAGTCAGTGCACCAAGACACCAGGCTACAGCAGAGGAACAGTTTTAATCCTAGGGCCACGGGATGTGGAGACAGGAAGAAACCAAATCTGCCTCCCTGATGAGTTTGGGGCAGGATTTTCCAGGGTTTTGGAGTGGGCTACAGAGTGGAGCTTGTCAGTTTGTCAAGGAGAGCAGGATGAAGCTGTGTTCTCATGCTGATTTGGTTCCTTTGGGTGAGGGTTAGGGGGGTCTTCAGACTGTTGGCATCAGCTGTTCGACTGGAATTCAGGATCTGCTTGAGCACTTCTTTTATATTTATTTACTTATATTTTCTTTTATTTTTATCTCTGAGACAGAGTCTTGCTCTGTCGCCCAGGCTGGAGCGCAGTGGCACAATCTCTGCTTGCTGCAAGCCCCGCCTCCCAGGTCCAAGCAATTCTCCTGCCTCAGTTTCCCGAGTAGCTGGGATTACAGAGGCACACCATCACACCCGGCTAATTTTTGTATTTTTAGTAGAGACGGAGTTTCACTATGTTGGCCAGGCTGGCCTCAAACTCCTGACTTTGTGATTCACCCGCCTCGGCTTCCCAAAGTGCTGGGATTACAGGCGTGAGCCACTGCACCCAGCCTGTATTTATTTATTTTACTGTATTTTTGAGACAGGGTCTCACTCTGTCACCCAGGCTGCAGTGCAGTGGCATGATCACAGCTCACTGCAGTCTCAACCTTCTTGGGCTCAGGTGAGCCTCCCACCTCAGCCTCTGGAGTGGCTGGGACTGCAGGCACACACCACACCCAGTTAATTGTTGTTGTTGAGATGGGATTTCACCATGTTGCCCAGGCTGGTCTCCAGCTCCTGCCCTCAAGCAATCTACCCGCCTCGGCTTCCCAAAGTGCTCGGATTACAGGCGTGCACCACTGTGTCAAGGTGCTTAAGTAATTTTTAAACAAAAACCTTAGGACTCTAATGTCAGAAATCCCGTCTGTAGTAATGGCGGGGGTGCACAATGGTCAGTGTCTGGGAGCTACATGACTTTCTGTTACAAGGAAGTGGGTCTAAGTGCCACCTGATTAATGCTTAATTATAACTATATTTCTGTCCAGGATTCCTGTTAACTCTCAGAGGGGGGCCTCAGGTGGGTGGTTGAATAATGAAAATGGACACCTAGGTGATGGCCATGGTGGTTGATGTTGCTGTGGTGTCTGTCACTCAAACATGACGGGGACATTGGAATTCCAACCCGGGACTGATGGAGAACGTTCTACAGTTTGAATATTTGTCTCCTCTAGCACTCATGAAGACAGAATTAACAATCAAAAGAGAAGCAAAGCAGACAAATTTGGAAAACTCGGCCTGGCCATGTAGAGTGAAAAAGTGTGTTCAAAAGCAGAAACCAAGAGTGGCCCAGTGGTCTTTCACTAAGATGAGTACAGAGAAAAGGGATCATCAAAGAGAATGGAGCCGGGTGTGGTGGCTCATGCCTGTAATCCCAACACTTTGGGAGGCCAAGGTGGGTGGATCCCCTGAGGTCAGAAGTTCACGACCAGCCTGGCCAACACGGTGAAGCACCGTCTCTACTAAAAATACAAAAAATTAGCCGGGCATGATGGCAGTCGCCTGTAATCCCAGCTGCTTGGGAGGCTGAGGCAGGAGAATTGCTTGAACCCAGAAGGCAGAGGTTGCAGTGAGCCAAGATCGTGTACTCCAGCCTGGGCAACAAGAGTGAAACTTCGTCTCAAAAAAAAAAAAGAGAGAACGGAAGGAAGACCTCTAGAGCATTTTGGAGGTCTTTGAGGCCGCCCTTGCTGTCACAGGCTCTGAGGCCTAGAGGGCCTGGAGGGCAGAACGATTTCAGGGGATGGCCCAGTATTGGGAGGTGGGGTCTTTAAGAGGTAATTGGGCTGTGAGGACTCTCCCAGACTGGCAGATCGCTTGAGCTCAGGAGGTTGAGGCCAGCCTGAGCAACATAGCAAAACCCCATCTCTACAAAAAATACAAAAAAGTGGGCCAGGTTTTGGTAGATATCGCCAAATGGCTCATTGAAAAGGCTGTGCCAGTTTATATTTCCACGAACAGTGTATAAAGGTCTGTTTTTCAAGTCAACTAAAACTCTGTCTCTGACTCTGTTTCTCTCTGTCTCTTACACACATGAATAAGAGTCTAAGGGAAATAAGTATTTGAATTTCACAGTATGTATATGTGAAGCTAAATTCCTCAAAGCTTCTTTGATGATGTTCTCAAGGGTAGGTTACCCTATTTTCTTTAACTGAGGTTAAGTTCAACCCACATGAATGAATGAATTCATTCATGGATTAATTAATGGGTTATCGTGGGAGAGGAACTGGTGGCTTTGTAACAAGAGAAGACAGACCTGAGCTAGCACCTTCGCACACCCAGCCCTGTTGCCGTGTGATGCCCTGTGCTGCTTTGGGACTATAGGGAGTCCCCACCAGCAGGAAGTCCCCACCAGTAGGAAGTCCCCACCAGATGTGGCCCCTTGACCTTGGACTTCTCAGCCTCCAGAACTGTAAGACGTAAATTCCTTTTCTATGTAAATTACCCAATTTAAGATATTCTGTTATAGGCAAAAGAAAACAAATGAAGACAAGTGTGTACCATAACTATATGGGTCCAGCAATTGGATTTGCCAGGGCCCCCAGAGATACACAGTGTTGATTACAGACTGACCACAAGAACCAAAATTCACAGGAGACTGATGAATGAAACATGTTTATTTGCAACAAAAACTTGAACAGCCGTGTGACAAACCCTCTTCTAGTAGGAAAGCACATTCTAGAGGGAAGCAAGGCCATTCAGAGGTTGTTTGGTGAGTGTGAAATACAGACCTGTGGAGCCATTCAGTTCTTAACAGTCTGACACCTCCTCTCTAGGGTTGCAGGCTTGGTGGCCAAAGATCAGCACTGGTGACAAAAATTTCCCACTGCCATGTAGTGTCAGAGACATGGACACACCCTGGACACCTGTCTCCCCTTCTGTGGACTTGAGGCTTGCAGGCCACAGTTCTCCTTAGATAGGACCTGGTATCGTAGATGAAGTTTCAGGTCCCAATCATATCTTACCCATATTATCCTTTGTCCCTGAGCCCATTGTATTAGCCCGCAATTGGTTGAAAACCTAACTCAAACAGCTTTAAGAGGGGGACAAAGGAATTAGTTGGCTCAGACAGCATTAAAAGACCAGGAAGAGTCCACTGGCTGCAGTTGTGGCTTGATCTGGGAGCTAACGCCACTCAGCTCTGTTCACCTCCATGGTGACTTTATCATCAGGTGCCATATTCAAGAAAAGGGGATACCAGCTCCTTCAAGGTTAAAGTCCGGCAGGAAAGAGAACGTCCCCAGAATGGTTGAACAGAGGTCCTAGGCCTGACTCGTTTCCATCTCTGAATCAAGCACCATGTTCTGGGGTGTGTCATACACCAGTCAGGAAGAAGTCACATGCAGATCGAAGTGGAGGCAGATCGTCTTCAGCTGCACTCAAGCATATGTGGAAAGAGTTGATGGGGGCCGGGTGCAGTGGCTCATGCCTACAATCCCAGCACTTTGGGAGGCTGTGGCAGGCAGATCACTTGACGCCAGGAGTTCGAGATCAGCCTGGCCCACGTGGTAAAACCCTGTCTCTACTAAAAATACAAAAAATCCGCCAGGCATGGTAGCGCATGCTTGTAATCTCAGCTACTTGGGAGGCTGAAGCAGGAGAATTGTTGAACCTGGGAGGCAGAGGTTGCAGTGAGCCAAGATCACGCCGTTGCACTCCAGCCTGGGTGACAAGAGCAAAACTCTCTCTCTCTCAAAAAAAAAAATTGATGTGGGGTCATCAGGAAAATCAGGGATGCTGTTGCTGGAAGAAAGAGGAATAGAAGTGGTAAGGAAGAAAGAGGCAGAGGCCTGCGGTCCACGTTCTGCCAAGCATCCACCTTCATGGCATAGGCCTCCTGCCAGCTGCTTCCTTGGGCACCTGTCTCTTCCTGGCCTCACGCTCAGTATGTGGAGTTGAGAAGATGCCTTGAGGCCTCAGAATGTGGGAGATGGGCTTCCCATGCAGAGCTCAGATGCGCTCCCCAAACTTACCTTAGAGAACTGATAGGAGGGGGAAGAGGCGGCCCATCTGGTTTTGTTTCTGGTTTTGCTTT
>NW_022295243.1:0-3363 GCF_002776525.5 Piliocolobus tephrosceles
GCACAGATGTCTTATTAGCTAGTCTATACATCTCCACTTCGGCCAAGGAATGCTCTCCACAGCTCCAAGGTCCCCACTAAAACTCTAAAGCCTCCCTGGCTCACAGCCTGGGTGCAGTTGGGGACAAAACACAGGATCAAAAATGGCCGGCCAGACACGGTGGCTCATGCTTGTAATCCCAGTACTTTGGGAGGCCGAGGTGAGTGGACCACTTGAGGCCAGGAGTTGGAGACGAGCCTGGCCAACACGGTGAAATCCTGTCTCTACTAAAAATACAAAAGTCAGCTGGGCATGGTGGCACGCTGCTGTAGTCCCAGCTACTTGGGTGGCTAAGGCACATGAACTTAGGAGGTGGAGGCTGCAATGAGCCATGATGGCACCACCGCACTCCAGCCTGGGCAACAGAGTGAAACTCCATCCAAAAAAAAAAAAGTCCTACAAAAAGAAACAGTAAGAACATACATTTACATAAATATTGAAATTTTATGCTAGAGAAAAAAATGCTACAGAAAAGTATACACTAAAACTTCCTTAACAAAATTCAAAAACAAATGAAGGTAAAGCCTTTTGCAAACCCAAGCAGTGGCAAATATTCACGTCTGCATTACCTTCACCAATGTTAGAAAATAGCAAGCAACATATGACTTCCTCCTAAATTTCAAACTTCCAGCTACAAAGGAGAACCACATAGAATCTTTCTAAAAACACCTACCCATATTCCGTGTTTGAGACACTGTAGGCAGTCTATTACTTTTGCAAGGGCTGACTCTTAATGCAAATAAAATTATAATACTTGCACTGTTAAGAATGTTAAAAACAAAAAAGTCTTTCTTCTCAGCTACTTGCTACACACTTTACTCAGCACCAAAGTGTACCAGATGCTACATGCTAACACAGAACATAAAGGAATAGTGTTTCTTGCCTTTTACAGTGAATATTTTAAGAAGAACATAGTGTAAATAATACATTAATTTCCAAAAAGATAAGGTACCACATATTCAACACTATAGGAATAATTTGAGGACATGACACTCACATCTTTCCTGTAGTGGACCCAAGCTGACTGGGTGAAAAACTTCAGCTAAAGAGGCTTTCTTCCAGATATGAAAGACTAACTCAAGTATGCTCAGGAAAAATAGATTTTTGGAAGGATTCAAACTCTCTCTCCTTAAAAACACTTTGGTCAGACTATTCGGGGGGGGGGGGGGGGCGGTGTGGAGTCTCGCACTGTCGGCAATGGCGCTATCTTGGCTCACTGCAATCTCCACCTCCCGGGTTCAAGCAATTCTCCTGTCTCAGTCTCCCAAGTAGCTGGGATTACAGGTCCCCACCATCATACCCAGCTAATTTTCTTTTCTTTTCTTTTCTTTTTTTTTTTTTTTTTTGTATTTTTAGTAGAGACGGGATTTCACTATGGTGGCCAGGCTGGTCTCGAACTCCAGACCTCGTGATCTGTCCGCCTCGGCCTCCTAAAGTGCTGGGATTATAGGCATGAGCTACCGTGCCCAGCCAACTATTCTCTTTCTTTCCTTTCTTTCTTTTTATTTTCCTTTTTTTTTTTCCTAAGATGGAGTCTTGCCCTATTGCCCAGGCTGGAGCGCAGTGGTGCAATCTCAGCTCACTGCAACCTCCGCCTCCCGGGTTCAAGTGATTCTCGGCCTCCCTAAGTGCTGGGATTACAGGCGTGAGCCACCACGCCCGGCCTGGCCAGACTATTCTTAACAGAAAATCTAGCTAATGAATGTGCAATACAAATAAGCAAAGTTGGTAGGCCCATAGAATGCTAAAGAATGTCACTGTTTTAGTGATAGTGTCCATGAGGCACTATGCCTGGCACTGTCAATATCTGCTACCATCCCAGCACTTTGGGAGGCCAAGGTGGGCAGATCACCCGAGGTCAGGAGTTTCAGACCAGGCTGGCCAACATGGCGAAATCCCGTCTCTACTAAAAATACAAAAATTAGCCAGATGTGGTGGTGCACACCTGTAATCCCAGCTTCTTGGGAAGTTGAGGCAGGAGAATTGCTTGAGCCCGGGAGGCGGAGGTTGCAGTGAGCCGAAATCACACCACTGCACTCCAGCCTGGGTAGTAGGGCAAGACTGTCTCAAAAAAATAAAATAAAAATAAAATAAATCTGTTACCATTAATACTCAATAGTCCTATCTTTCCTATTGTAAAATCCACCATGTTAATTGCAGAAGGTACATTAGGAAGTCAACTGGAGCCATTCTTCATTAACAATCACTTAAGAGGCAGTTTTGTTCAAGCAAGCTTTTATAAATCCCAACTGTATTCTCCCCCAAAAAGCAGCAGTCAACATCCTTACGCATACTAACTTAATAATCAAGTGATCTAAGTCGTCACACAAGTCAATAAAGAACACATTTAACAAAACAGAATCAAAGAAAGCATTTTACCTCACCACTAAAGAGCATCTTTGAAACTAGTGACTATGTTTTTGGAGAATGGGTGTTAAAACAGCTAGGCTTACAATTATATAAAACACATTTCTCCAGCTCTTTAACAAGGTGTCACAAGAGATTATTACATGCCTTTGTGAAATCAAGAACTAGTGTGTATGGCTAAGGAACTCTGTTGATCCCTCTGTAAATGCCATGCAGTCCACATGAAGCAACCAAGAGAGAAATGTCAAGACAAGTTCGTATGCCACCCTAACGAGGAACTAAGACTAGAAACCAAGTCTTCTGACAAACTCTATTTTTTTAAAATGATGTCCATTATTTAATGGCATAATTTTCCCCTAGTTTCTCAAGGCAAAAAAAAATTTAAAAAAAGGTCAACTGGATACAGTGGCTCACACCTATAATCCGAGCACTTTAGGAGGCTGAGGCAGGAGGATCGCTTGAGCCCAGGAGTTCAAGACGAACCTGGGCAACATAGCGAGACCTCATCTCTACAAAAAGTTAAAAAGTTAGTCAGACACAGTAGCACATACCTGCAGTCGCAGCTACCTGGGATACTGATGCAGGGGGATCACCTGAGCCTAAGAGGTCAAGGTTGCAGTGAGCCTAGATAGCACCACTGCACTCCAGCCTGAACAAGAGAAGACCGTCTCTTAAAAACAACAACAAAAAAAGTCTTGGTGTATGTGCTTGGCTGAGAAGCCAACAGAGCGAAGCTACCATCTGTGGGACTATGACTCAAGGCCTCTAAGTCAGAATCCTGTCCAGGCAGAAAAACAGGGCAATGCCGCAGGGCCTTGGATAGCCTCGGCTACTGGTCCCCTGCTGCCAGCGGGACACTCTGCCCTACCACACATGGGGACACGGGTCTGGTGCGGAAAGCCCCTCTTCCTGGGAAACAAGGTGTGGCAGTAAAGGTGGCCACCCCCTCTCCTGTCA
>NW_022295243.1:3373-12606 GCF_002776525.5 Piliocolobus tephrosceles
AGGAATGTTTCAAAAGAACAGCTAGAGGTACGGAAACACCATGATTTTCAACCCTACCTACAAATTTCTCTCCTGCTAAAAGCGTAATTCATGCTCTGACTACAGGTCTACCACATGGCAAATGTTTTTGTAAAGAATTCAAGGTGGCCAGGCACAGTGGCTCACGCCTGTAATCCCAGCACTTTGGGAGGTGGAGATGGGTGGATTACCTGAGGTCAGGAGTTCAAGACCAGCCTGACCAACATGGTGAAACCTGGTCTCTACTAAAAATACAAAAAATTACCCAGGTGTGGTGGTGGGCGCCTGTAATCCCAGCTACTCAGGAGGCTGAGGCAGGAAAATCACTTGAACCCAGGAGGCAGAGGTTGCAGTGAGCTGAGATCGTGCCACTGCACTCCAACCAACCTGGGCAACAAGAGCAAAACTCTGTATCCCCCAAAAAAAAAAGTTCAAGGTATAAGCAAAAGACCCCCGATAATGAGCAGTTTAGCAGCATAGTCCATGAGGCAGCAAGCTACAGCATGCCAGCTGTATTTGTTAGGACATATGAGCTAAAAATGGCCTTTACATTTTTGTTTTAATGACTGGGGGAAAAAAAAATCAATGGAATATTTCATGACACCTGAAAATTCTTAGTTAATTCAAACTTCTGTGTCCACAACTGACGTTTGATTGGAACACAACCATGCTCATTTGTTTATCTATGGTCCATGGCTGCTTCCACACTACAATGGTAGAGTTAAGCAGGTGCAACAGAGGTCACGTGGCCTGGAAAGTCTAAATTATTTATCTGGTCCTTTACAGAAAAATTTTGCTAACCACTGCCAATCTCTTGGTTTTGTACCCCTCGCCAGCATCCTGACGCTCTCCTCCCTGCCAAGTTCAGATGAAGCTTTCCCCTAGCATCTGATGCTTCTCCCACCACTTTACACCGCATTTTGAGATGTATTAATTGCTACACATCTGACTCCACAGCCAGATAACAAAATAACAAGATGCTGAAGGGTGAGGCCCACATGTCCTGGTTTTTTACTACATCCCCAGGGCCTAGCAATGCCCATTTATAGTAGGTGCCCAACACTAGCTGAATGAATGAAAGAACACAAGATACTTAACACAGATTAGCTGATCTAAACAACTCTAAAATTTATAGGATTTTTTTTTTTGAGACGGAGTCTCACTCTGTCACCCAGACTGGAGTGTAGGGGCTGATCCCAGCTCACTGCAAGCTCCGCCTCCCAGATTCACTCCAATTTCCTGCCTCAGCCTCCCGAGTAGCTGGGACTACAGGTATCGACCATCATAGCCGGCTAATTTTTGTATTTTTAGTAAAGACAGGGTTTCAACATGTTTTCCAGGCTGGTCTCAAACTCCTGACCTCAAGTGATCGGCCCACCTTGGCCTCCCAAAGTGCTGGGATTACAGGCATGAGCCACAGTGTCCAGCCTATAGGAGTTTCTTCTAGAAGACAGCAGAGATACAGATTATCAGACTTCCAGGGGAGACATACAAATGACTCTATCGCTGGGTTCATTCCAATCAAATTCCCCAACTACATCCAAAATGGATCAGGGCTGGAGGATAGATTACAGAGTGGAAGGAGTGGTAAATCAATATGCAGCCCAATGTATTTTTTAAAACACTTTTTAAAGGCCAGGGGTGGTGGCTCACACCTGTAATCCCAGCACTTTGGGAAGCCGAGGTGGGTGGATCACCTGAAGCAAGAGTTTCAGACCAGCCTGGCGATCATGGTGAAACCCTGTCTCTACTAAAAATACAAAAAATCAGCCACGTGTGGTGGCAGGCACCTGTAATCCCAGCTACTCAGGAGGCTGAGGCAGGAGAATCACTTGAACCCAGGAGGTGGAGGTTGCAGTGAGCTGAGATCACACCACTGTACTCCAGCCTCAGTGACAGAGCAAGGCTCTGTCTCCAAAAAAAAAAAAAAAAATTGAATAGAAACTTTGCCAGGTGCAGTGACATGTACCTGTAATCTCAGACACTCAGGAGGCTGATATGGGAGGATCACTGAGGCCAGGAGTTCAAGACCAGCCTGCGCAACATGGCAAAACCCCATCTCTTAAAAAATAAAAATAGGCCGGGCGCAGTGGCTCACGCCTGTAATCCCAGCACTTTGAGAGGCCGAGGCGGGTGGATCACGAGGTCAGGAGATCGAGATCATCCTGGCTAACCCAGTGAAACCCTGTCTCTACTGAAAATACAAAAAATTAGCCAGGCGCGGTGGCGGGCGCCTGTAGTCACAGCTACTCGGGAGGCTGAGGCAGGAGAATGATGAGAACCCAGGAGGCAGAGCTTGCAGTGAGCCAAGATCACGCCACTGCACTCCAGCCTGGGCTACAGAGCAAGACTCCGTCTCAAAAAAAATAAAAATAAAAAAATAAAACTAAATATTTTTAATTAAGTACATAGAATAGGAACTGCGAGTTCCAGTCTCAGATGTGAGTTAAGAGTTTACATATTACTAATCTATAGGACCAGTTTTAACCACCTCCCCCAAATTTTTTTCTGCCACATTGCCTGAATCTTTATATATTTCACCATGTCACACTGCCTATTAGTCATCTAATTTATTCCCTCACCTTAAAAGAAAGCTCTTTTCTGAAATACAAATAGATCTGAAAAATGAAAGAAGGTAACAAAATCTCATGTACTAATGTGGATGGATAAGGTAGTTTTAAGGGGAAGAGAACAGTAGGTATTATAAGAAGATGAAGACGTCAAGGACTGAGACAGAACTAGATAAGATTCTGAAACAGAAAGAGCAGGGAAAACTAAGAATGCTGGGAAACAAATACAAAAATTAGCCCGGCATGGTGGTGGACACATGGAGTCTCAGCTACTCGGGAGGCTGAGGTGGGGAAAATCGCTTGAACCTGGGAGGTGGAGGCTGCAGTGAGCCGAGATTGCACCACTGCACTCCAGCTTGGGCGACAGAGCAAGAGTCCGCCTTAAAAAAAAAAAAAAAGAATGCTAGGAAACAGAACAAAAGAGCAGCAGAAGATGGGAAAGGGTACAGAAAATGAAGTGACACCCAATTCAGCATTTTTCCCCGTTTTCTCCTGTAGAAAAACAGAAGAAAGGGCTCATCTCTGTGGCTTAAGAACTCTATTAGAAAAGGGCCAGGCATGGTGGCTCACGCCTGTAATCCCAGGACTTTAGGAGGCCGAGGCGGGCAAATCATTTGAGGCTAGGAGTTCGAGACCAGCCCGGCCAACAATGTGAAACCCCGTCTCTACTAAACAAATACAAAAATTAGCCAGGCATGGTGGCACACACTTGTAATCCCAGCTACTCGGGAGACTGAAGCAGGAAAACCACTTGAACACAGGAGGCAGAGGTTGCAGTGAACCAAGATCACATCCCAGCACTCCAACCTGGGCAACAGAGCAAGACTCTGTCTCAAAAATATTAGAAATAAAAATAAAATAGCCTGGTGTGGTGGCTCATGCCTGTAATCCCAGCACTCTGGGAGGCCAAGGCGAGCAGAACACGAGGTCAGGAGATTGAGACCATCCTGGCTAATACAGCAAAACCCCATCTTCTACTAAAAATACAAAAAAAAAATTAGCCAGGCATGGTGACGGGCACCTGTAGTCCCAGCTACTTGGGAGGCTGAGGCAGGAGAATGGTGTGAGTGAACCCAGGAGGCAGAGCTTGCAGTGAGCTGAGATAGTGCCACTGCACTCCAGCCTGGGCAACAGAGCGAGACTCTGTCTCAAAAAAATAAATAAAATAAAATAAATATAAAAATAAAATAAAACCAGTAACAAAATGAGAATTGGCTCCTGTCTCCATTTCTATTCATTCCATAGCTAGAAATCTTTATAATGGCTGGAAGAAAAGGAGAGCAGGAGTGGCAAACATTAACAACAGGGGAAATAAACATTCGCCTTAATACTGACAGGACTCTTCCTAGAAAACCCAAGGAAATTAATTTGAAACTACTAGAATTAACGAATTCGATAATATTTTAGATTAAAAGGGCATTCATACTTTACAGTAAGAAGGATTCTAAAACTGCACCCACGCCAGCAACACTAAGATTAAAAAGTGATGGCAACAGGGCCACATGCAGTGGCTCCTGCCTGTAATCTAGGTGCTTTCTGAGGCCAAGGAAGGAAGACTGCTTGAGGCCAGAAGTTTGCAACCAACCTAGGCAATACAGTGAGACCCGTCTCTATTTAAAAAAAAAAAAAAAATTAGCCAGCTTGGCTGGGCATGCCTATGGTTCCAGCTACTCAAGAGGCTGAGAAAAGGAGGGTCCCCTGAATCCAGGAATTTGATGCTACAGTGAGCTGTGATTCTGTCATTGCACTCCAACCCAAGTGACAAAGCAAGACCCTGTGTCTTAAAAAAAAAAAAAAGAAGGCCAGGCGTGATGGCTCACGCCTATAATCCCAGCACTTTGGGAGGCCAAGGTGGGTGGTTCACTTGAGGTCAGAAGTTCGACAACAGCCTGACCATCATGGTGAAACCCCATCTCTACCAAAAATATTTTTTAAAAAAAATTAGCTGGGTGTGGTGGTGCATCATGCCTGTAATTCCCGCTACTTGGGAGGCTGAGGCAGGAGAATCACTTGAACCCAGGAGGCAGAGGTTGCAGTGAGCCAAGATTGTGCCACTGCACTCCAGCCTGGGCAACAAAGCGAGACTCCATTTCAAAAAAAAAAAAAAAAAGAGGTTATGGCAAACAAAATACAAATCGAGTACTGATAAATAGACTAAAATAGTATTTCTCTGGTCAGATTTAAATGTTAAATCCTTAAAACAACCACAAACGGTAAAATAATTCAATAAATGTACTTAAATAGTTATTGCACAATTAATTTAGATCATACTTCATAGTATATTCAACAAAGAAGTTCAGATGTATCAAAGAGTTACAAATAAATAATCCATTACATAAACTATTGATCCTAAAACCACATCCTGGCTTGGGGGGAGACAAGGAGAAAAAGTAATTTCTGAGTAAAGAGACAGGAGAGATGAATAGTAAAGTTAAATGAGTTCTGATATAAAACACGTAAACCTTTGCCAAGTTCACTCCTTCAACAACTACTTTTTAAATGCATACAACATTTCACACACTGTGCTTAGGCCCTGATTTTTCAGCGTTTGAATAAAGCACGTATGAGCCCTCATCTCACAGAACTGAGGTCTAGCAGAAAACACAGTAAACAGCACAAAAAGCATACAGCAAGTTGCAATAAATAAGTACTAGAGGAAAAGACACATATCTCCAAGGGAACACGAACTTAGGAGGGACCACAGATGGAACGGTCATCAAAGTCTCCACGGCATGACATCAAAGCTGACGACA
Organism: Piliocolobus tephrosceles; assembly: GCF_002776525.5. Classification (NCBI taxonomy): domain Eukaryota; kingdom Metazoa; phylum Chordata; class Mammalia; order Primates; family Cercopithecidae; genus Piliocolobus; species Piliocolobus tephrosceles. Next base: position 8,715 of record NW_022295243.1, read on the forward strand.
AAAGGAAGAACTTGTACCTTGGCCAGGTACAGTGGCTCAGGCCTGTAATCTCAGCGTTTTGGGAGGCCGAGACAGGTGAATTACATGAGGCCAGGAGTTTCAGACCAGCCTGGCCAACAGGGTGAAGCCCCATTTCTAAAAGGAAAAAAAGAAGAACACATGCCAACCAGTTGAAGACTGGGGAAAGCCAGCAGCACAAAGGCCCAAAGCAGGTAAAAGAGGACCAACCTTAGTGACACCAACAAAACAAGGGCGACTGATGCAACGCAACATTCTAAAGCACCAAGAAAAACACAGCTTCCCACACAACAAATCATCAACAAAGGGAAAGGTACATTCCTCACCATCACCTGAAAAAACTAAACAAAATGTGAAGCCAAAAGTTGACAGAGATGAAGCAAAACAAGTACATATACACAATCAACAGAGCTATAAACTTGGTTGCTCTTTCTAAAAGACAATCTGAAAATAATGACAGAAACTAGCATTGCTCATAACTTTGAACTCAATTAGATTCAAAATACCTTCTATTTCCAAAAAAAAAATTACTCTTCCTAACCTTAAAACTAACTGCACAAAAGATATCCACAGCGGGGAGAAAACAGTGATATTTAAAAAATAAGTGCTCACTTCGTAGGCCAGGCACAGTGTCTCATGCCTGTAATCCCAGAACTTTGTGAGGTCAAGGTGGTTGGATCACCTGAGGTCGGGAGTTCAAGACCAGACTGGCCAACATGGTGAAACTCCATCTCTACTAAAAATACAAAAATTAGCAAGGCATGGTGGTGGGTGCCTATAAGTCCAACTACTAGGGAGGCTGAGGCAGGAAAATAGCTTGAACCTGGGAGGTGGAGGTTGCAGTGAGCAGAGATCGTGCCACCACACTCCAGCCAGGGTGACAGAGTGAAACTCCATCCCAAAAAAAACAAACAAAAAATAAGTGCTCACTTCAGTAGCACATATACAACTGGAACAATACAGAAAAGATTAGCATGGCCTCTGCCCAAGGATGACTAGCAAATTCATGAAGTGTTCTGTAATTTTTTACATAAAAAAATAAGGCCAGGCGTGGTAGCTTACACCTGTAATTCCAGCACTTTGGGAGGCCAAGGTGGGCAGGTCACGAGGTCAGGACTTGGAGACCAGCCTGGCCAACATGGTGAAACCCCATCTTTACTAAAAATACAAAAATTAGCTGGATGTGGTGGCGCTCGCCTGTAACCCCAGCTACTTGGGAGGCTGAGGCAGAAGAATAGCTTGAACCCGGGAGGTGGAGGTTGCAGTGAGCCCAGATCGCGCCACTGCACTCCAGCCTGGGCAACAGAGTGAGACTCCGTCAAACAAACAAACAAATAAATAGAAACAAGCAAAAAGCTTAAAACTATGGATGTAAATTGTGATGTATGAAATTTCACATTAGAAATTATAAGAATATAGGTTGCATAATACCCAGAAATGTTTACTGTAACAAATATTAAGTATTAACATTTAGCAGTTTGTGTATACAGATAATATACAAAACAAAGACCTTCAAAAATTTCTAATCTGAAGTGACAAATTTAATTAACATTTAGTAATCACCAGTTGCTCTGCTCAAGATGATGTTCAACTGTATACAGTATTTTTAATTCAAACAATACACTAGAGAACAAAGAGTATTTTCACATTTGTTCCTCAGAAATGAAAACTGCTAATATTACAAGAAATAGCTCCATATTCCCTGAAAAATACGTCCTGAGAGCCAATCTCTTTCCTACTTTCCAGCAGTAGTTACTTTCTGCTTCCCGCTAGTTCATTTTGTACAGTTTTATGAGAGAAAGAGAGACAGAAAATAATATACATATACATTTATTAACAATATTTGGGGCCGGGCGCGGTGGCTCAAGCCTGTAATCCCAGCACTTTGGGAGGCCGAGACAGGCGGATCACGAGGTCAGGAGATCGAGACCATCCTGGCTAACACGGTGAAACCCCGTCCCTACTAAAAAATACAAAAAACTAGCCGGGCGTGGTGGCGGCGCCTGTAGTCCCAGCTACTCGGGAGGCTGAGGCAGGAGAATGGCGTGAACCCGGGAGGCAGAGCTTGCAGTGAGCTGATATCGCGCCACTGCACTCCAGCCTGGGCGACAGAGCGAGACTCTGTCTAAAAAAAAAAAAATTTTGGTAATGAGCTTTTGGAAAATGTTTATAAATAGTATCATGCTTTATGTACCATTTACCAAACATTCTAGTCTAATGCTGTAATAACTGATCCAAATATAAATGCCAACTAATCTACTACATTTATACCATTATTACATATAAATACACACTGATTTCTTCTAGTCATTTATATCAGACAAAGCTATGTTTCTGGGGTTTTGTTTTGCTTTGAGACAGAGTTTCACTCCTGTTGCCCAGGCTGGAGAGAAGTGGCGTGATCTCAGCTCACTGCAACCTGCGCGTTCCAGTTTCCAGTTATTCTCCTGCCTCAGCCTCCCAAGTAGCTGGGATTAAAGGCTCCCGCCTAATTTTTTTTTTGAGACGGAGTCTCACTCTGTCGCAGCGGCAAAATCTCGGCTCACCGCAGCCTCCGTCTACTGGGTTCAAGCAATTCTTCCATCTCAGCCTCCCAAGTAGCTGGGACTATAGGCACACGCCACCATGCCTGGCTAATGTTTGTATTTTTAGTAGAGATGGAGTTTCACCACACTGGCCAGGATGGTCTTGATCTCTTGACCTCATGATCCGCCCACCTTGGCCTCCCAAAGTGCTGGGATTACAGGCGTAAGCCACCACACCCGGCCAACACCCAGCTAATTTTTGTATTTTTAGTAGAGTTGGGATTTCACCATGTTGGCCAGGCTGGTCTCGAACTCCTGACCTCGTGATCCACCCGCCTTAGCCTCCCAAAGTTCTGGGATTACAGGCATGAGCCACTGTACCCAGCCCTGATGTTTCTGGTATTAAAATACATATAAAGTTTGTCTGGGCACGGTGGTTCATGTCTGTAATCCCAGCACTTTGGGAAGCTGAGGCGGGAGGATCACTTGAGGTCAGGAGTTCGAGACCAGCCTGACCAACATGGTGAAACCCAGTCTCCACTAAAAATACAAAAAAAATAGCCAGGTGTGGTGGCACATGCCTGCAATCCCAGCTACTCAGGAAGCTGAGGCAGGAAAATCACTTGAACTCGGGAGGCAGAGGTTTGCAGTGAGCCAAGATCATGCCTCTGCACTCCAGCCTTCCAATGTGGGAGATAGACCCAAATAATAATAATAATAATAATAACAATAATAATCAATTAATTATCTTAAAGAACACTACTTATTGGTTGGACGTGGTAGCTTATGCCTGTAATCCCAGCACTTGGGGAGGCCAAGGTGGGTGGGTCACTTGAGGTCAGGAGTTCGAGATCAGTCCGGCCAACACCGTGAAACCCCGTCTCTACTAAAAATACAAAAAAATTAGCCAGGTGTGGTGGCATATGCCTGTAATCCCAGCTACTCAGGAGGCTGAGGAAGGAGAATCTCTTGAACCCAGGGGGCGGAGGCTGCAGTGAGCCGAGATGGTACCAATGCACTCCAGTCTGGGCAACAAGAGTAAGGCTCTGTTTCAAAAAATAAATAACACTACTTATTATCAAATAATTATTAAATTTCTAATAAAGGAAGACAAAAAATTCCCAATTCCATGACTATTTATAGCCACAAGATAATAAAGCAAACAATTGCGTTATCACTCAGTTTCTAAAAGAACTATGAACAAATATTCAATTATCAAAAATCAACTCATAGCTTTAAAATGAACCTTGGGCTGGTTGTCGTGGCTCACACCTGTAATCCCAGCACTTTGGGAGACAGAGGCAGGAGAATTGCGTGAACCCAGGAGTTCCAGACCAGCCTGGGAAATA
>NW_022295243.1:12616-13711 GCF_002776525.5 Piliocolobus tephrosceles
GGCTGGAATGCAAATGGTGCCATCTTGGCTCACTGCAACCTCTGGCTCCTAGGTTCAAGTGATTCTTCTGCCTCAGTCTCCCAAGTAGCTGGGATTACAGGCACCTGCCACCACACCTAGCAAATATTTGTAATTTTAGTAGAGATAGAGTTTCACCATGTTGGCCAGGCTGGTCTCTAACTCCAGATCTCAAGTGAGCCACCCACTTCAGCCTCCCAAAGTGCTGGGATTACAGGCATGAGCCATCATGCCCGACCTTGATATGAGTTTTAGATGACACCAGAAAAATTATGGTAATTCTGTTGGGTGTGATAATGCATTATGATTATGTAATAAATACATGATTGCTATGGGCTGAACTGTGTCCCCCCAAAATTCCTATGTTGAAGCCCTTACCCCGTGTGATATCTGAAAGTGGGGCCTTTGGCAGGTAATTAGGATTAGAGGAAGGCATCAATGATAGTGGGGCTCATGAAGAGATTCTTTTTTTATTTTTTAATTTTTTTTGAGATGGAGTCTCACTCTGTTGCCCAGGCTGGAGTGCAATGGCACGATCTTGACTCACTACAACCTCTGCCTCCTGGGTTCAAGCGATTCTCCTGCCTCAGCTTCCCGAGTAGCTAGGATTACAGGCACCTGCCACAACACCCGGTTAATTTTTATATTTTTAGTAAAGACAGGGTTTCACCATGTTGGCCAGGCTGGTCTCAAACTCCTAACATCAGGTAATCCACCTGCCTTGGCCTCCCAAAGTGCTAGGATTACAGGCATGAGCCACCGCACCTGACCTCAGGATGGGATTATATAAGGAGAGACACCAGACAGCTTGCTCCCTAACTCTGCTAAGCGCGATGGCACAGTGAGACAGCAGCCATCTGCAAGCCAAGAACAGGTCCCGCCTGGAACCTGACCATGATGGCAGCCTTATCTCAGACTTTCGGCCTCCAGCACTGTGAAAAAGAAATGTCTTTTGTTTTAAGCTACCCAGTCTATGGTATATTGTTATGGCAGCCCGAGTCAACTAAGACAGTGATGTATACAGAAATACATAAGGGAGAAATAATATGCAAGAGATACGGCAGTAATATGCCAACT
>NW_022295244.1:0-4379 GCF_002776525.5 Piliocolobus tephrosceles
TGACATAAAGTAATTCTCTGTTTTTCTCATGTATTTTTATGATTTTCTTTTTTTAAGGTTCGAATATGTGATGCACTTGGAATTCATTGTGATATTATGTACAAAGAAGGACACCACCTTCAAATTTTTCCAAATAACCCCCAGTGTTCCTAATACCACTGACCTAATGATTCAGTTAATTATCCACAGGACTTGAGACAACCCTATAAAATATATTCAATCCTTATATATATTTGGGCTTATTTTTGGACTTCTTATTCTCCTTATTAACCTTTCTAGAGACACAATATTATTTCATGTCAATAAAATTTATGTCAATCCCAATTTAGTTATTGGGAAATATGTTTTAATATCTATTATGGCTAGCCATTGCTTTTCCTTGTTCAAATTTTCTTGGGTGTTTGCATCTCTTGGTATGATTTTTTAAGTAAACTGTTTTATCAAGTCCTTTTTCTCCCTCAAAGGATGTGAGAAGAACTATTGGTATTATTATTTGCATCATGCTAAATTTAACAACTTAGAGTTGACATCCTTTCATTATTTATCCTTCCTCTTCAAGAACATTGTTCAAGCCTTCCTTTGAGGCCTTTAAAATGATTTTAAAGTTTTCTTCACATAGGTATTGCACATTCCTATTTAGGTTTATCCCTAGCTATTTTATCTCTGTAAATCAATGTTATTTTTGCCTGTGTCCCTTTATAGACTTGTCTGGATTTGATCTTTTTCTGACATTGAATGCATCTGCAAGCACATGTCCTATTTCTGTCCCTTGCTGTCCCAAGCACATTCTTACTTCATACGTTAATATGTATGTCCATTGTAATTTTTTTTAAAAAAAAGCAGTTCTCTGTGCTTCAATTAATTTTTAACAGTTTTAACCACCACACCCGCCACCTACCTTGGACATTTTCAGTATTAGAATGCTGTAGTGTAGGATGGGTGTGGTCTGTGTTATCCTATCACCTAGTTATGCTCTTCCTAGGAGAAGAGCATATTATGTGCCTGCTTTTATAATCTGGCAATTATTTATTCTGCAGAAAGTGGAAGCACATAATTTTTGTTTCTTTCTCTCCAGAGTTTCTATTTTGTCTTTTGGTTTTATTTATTTGTTTTCAGAGATGATTCTCATGCTTGTTCTCTTCTTTTCTGGGTAAGCATTGAAGACTCCCCTCCCTTAGCCAGCCCCGAGTCTTCCTGCAGTGATCATCTCTTCCCACCCCACACCCTCATGCTCTCTCAATGTTTGTTTCTTTTTTCCTGGTCATCTTTTCTTTGGCAGGGTCTCTATTAGAAAGTCCAGGCTGACTCTCTCCCACTAATAATGCTGATCTTTGGAGTAGTATGTGCTTTCTTCACCTTTACTGAAGTGTAGTAGGAAATTCAGTTCAATCTTCTTTCTCTATAGTGCTATTTAGGTGCAGCTCCAGAATGATTTTCATCTTTAGACAGTTTGTGGTAAGAGGTAAACACTATTAGAATGCCAAAGGGTGAACAGATGTCCTGTTTTGTTGTTGTTGTTTGTTTGCTTGCTTCTTTGTTTTGAGTGGGAAAGGCCCTCCTCACTTCCCCCATGGAGAGGATGGCAAGTTAGAGTGCTTGGAAATGCATAGAATTCCAATTTTACTATCCAAAGGGACTTTCTATGAACTCTTCACACCCCACCATTTTACAGGTGGGGTGAACGACCGCTAATGCTAGTAGAAGCAGGTTTTATAGCCTCACTTTGCAATACATATGTTGTCTAGCAGCAGCTTGCTTTAGGATGTAGGGGTTCTAAGTATCCATTTTCCTCTTTCTGTAGTCTCAGCTGAACTGAGACAGAATGAGTTCCATTTTAACACTCAAATACAATCAAAATACGGCATTGCAGAAACTTGAAGATGAAAGTACATGGAGGTCACTGTAATAAAACACCTTTTGATTTAGACTGTGGTCCCCTTTTATTACAGAACACACTGACATTTCTCAGAGGAATAAGTTATTTGTAAATCTTTATTCACTTAGGTTCACTGAAATTTGAGTGAAAAAATAAAAAAATAGGTGGGTCAAATCTAATAAGATAAATTTATATTTTCTCTCTTATGTTCATCTGCATGATAAAGCTCTGCAATTTTCCTTCAGGTCATTTTTCCAATTCCTTTCACATTTTACCTTTGTTGTTCTCTCTTTCATTTCTAGAGAATATTACTCTCATTTGGATAGACCAGTCTCCAGCCTCCTAAGAACATCTCAGAGTTGACATTACTACATACTTGTTTATTCCTTTCAAGGAGTAAATATATTGTTCAGGACAAGCTGAAAATATTGTTCTAGAAGTGTAATGCTAACGTAAAATCATTTCCCACTTCATCATTCAATTAATACAAAATGGCTATGGTTTCTCAAACCCTCTTGCTTTTTCATGTTTTTGTTCATGCTATTATACTACCTCTAAGTACATAACTTTCTTCTCAGTCTCCTTTGACCATCATCTACTCACCTGTCAGGATTTAGTCAGGCCTATGTTGAAAAATATTCTTAAAAACAAAGCTTACCTGAGAACGCCATTGTCAAGGATATACAAAATAGCAAGTATTAAATTTGATGACTTTCTTCATAGAATAGATGTAGAATATTTTGTTTGAATACTATTTAATTCAGATTAATATACATGCATATATTTATACATGTGTATATGTTAATACACGTTATATGTGCATGTGTATATAAATATACACACACAAACACACATGTATGTACATACATCTACTATACCACTATTAACTTTTAGGATAAAAATGTCAAAATGTGAAATTTTTTTATTTTGATATTTTTTCTTTGTATGATTGGCACATAAAAGGACTAAGGCTCCTATACTCTATGCATGTCTCAGAAAATAAGTACCATAGAGTCTCAGCATTTGAAAAACTCTTAAAGTTTATCCAGATGAAATTTCTACTGAATCTGAGAATTTGCTCCACTACATAACACTATAATTCCTACTATATTGACAGATTGTCACCACCTATTTGCTTGAATATTTAGGGCGAAGTGCTGTGGCCTTTCGAAGAAGAAAACTTTGGGGTAATTTCTGTATCATAGGTGTTTTGTAACTCTAAAGGGTGAAACTGAAACCAGTTTCTGAGTGTCACTGGGTAACACATTTCAGTTCATAATTCAAAAGTCATCTTTATTGACTCTTCCTCAATACAGAGAGACTGCTTCACCTGAAATAAAAGTAGGATATCAAAAATCACTGAATATTTGTTTTGAGACAATAAAAGGAATTTTTCATACTGTGTGTAGTCTTTAACCAGAGGCAAGTAGAGAAGATGAAAGGAAGAGGATTCTAGAAACTAGATTTTAAATTAGCAATACGGTGACTATGGCAATGACAAAATCATGTCAGTCTGTAAAAATACAAAATAAACAATTACCTCCTCTGAAGAAAATACTAATTTGTACATGTGTTAGGAAAAAAGATTAATATACGAAGAAAATACTTTATAGAGGAGGACTTTTTTTGAAATAAAATCCATTGTAAAAGGATTTCTTCTTTAGACTACCATGGAGCAACAGAGATTAAAAAATACCCACCTTTATCAAATCAAACATTATAGAAAATACATAAGACAATGGTTTTCAAGGTAGCGGACATCAAAATATGGATGACAGTGATCCCTGCAAGGTGGGAAACAAATGAAGTGAGCCTTATGATTACCTAACTTAGCACCTGAGAAGTTCTTAGACCATGACACGTGATGAGGCACCCAGGTGGAGCCTGGTGGTCGCCATAAGATGAAGAGATAAAGCTGAGAGCCCAGGAAGGCCAAGGTGACAAGAGTAAGCAGGGCAGAGTAACAGAGAGGAGAGAGCTACACGTAGAATTCTGGAGAAATGTACAGAGTCACCGCAAGTCTTAAGGCAAAGACTTACAGGTGCAGTTGTGAAGAAACTAAGGGAGAGGAAATAACCATCTAAAAGAATTGGAAAAAAATCTAGTGCTGACATAAAGTTATGAATAATTCTGTTTTTGTTAGCCACAATAAAATATCTCATAAATAAAAGAAGCATTGGATAAAGTAGTCATAAGTATTCTTCCTTAGTATTGAGTGAAAAATTAGTTTCAGACAACATGTTGCTCTGGTTCCACCTAACAAATTTTAGCAGCAAGACAAAGAAGACCAAACTGTTACCCAGCAATTAACTATATCATAGAATAGAGCTCAAAATTATGTGTAGAAATGCAAAAATGTCCAGAAGTCAATAAGATAAAGTTCAAAATGCCTGACATCCAGTCACAAAGTATGAGTCGAAATGAGAAAAACCCAGAATCCTAAAAACAACAACAGCGACAACAAATGACTTGAACAAGTTCAGTGTGACGAGGACATGAGTTT
>NW_022295245.1:0-1528 GCF_002776525.5 Piliocolobus tephrosceles
CAGCAATGAGGATGGCGAACTCAAAGGGAGCCAAGGTTTGCCAGAGCAGCTGGTAGCCACAGCAGGGCGAGAGTGTGGGTGGTGTCTGTGTTCCTTTGAGTACCTGTCTCACCAACAGACCACACAGGATGGTCTGCCTCTAAATTTTAATCTCTAGGTGACCAGAGTGGCATTCGGATATCAGAGCATCGATAGCGGGCTGTTTTCTGCAAGCCCCACTCACCCCTACATCCAGCAAGCCCCATGGCTCTGGGCTGATGGTCATTCCTGAGAGTGATCCCAGCTCATCACAGGGAAGGGGTCCACTCTTCATCTGTCCTAGAATAGCTGCCATCTCTTGGGCAGCCCAGGCTGGGAACACTCCGCCAGAGTGGGCATCTCTGACCGTATCATAGTTTGTCATAGTAGGAATACTTGAACTAGCTTTCCTTGGGCCTTTTTTGGATTTTCAGAAAGGTTAGGACATTCCAAGTTTTTATTTCCTCCTTTCCCATTTCTTGAATCTGAAATTCAATTCTCCACCCCATGCAGTGTGAATCGTATAATGCAAGCCAACAGTCCCATCTAGTGTACTCATCTCCAACTTCCACAAAATGACTCTGTGGCCAGTCCTCCCGGACAAGGAGAGGTGCCAGATGTGTACTTTTATCCCCCTGTCAATCAGACATAAGAAATGTGAGGGGAGACGGGAGGATCGCTTGAGCCAGGGATGTCAAGCCTGCAGTGAGCCATGGATTATGCCACTGCACTCCAGCCTGGACAACACAGCGAGACCTTGCCTGGAAAAAAAAGAAAAGAAAGAAGAGAAGCATGAGGACCTAATTCATTTTTCAGTGTTAGAATAAATTACATTTGTTTTCTGATAAAATTGCACATAACCCTTGAGCTATATACGTCCCATGTACCCTTTGTTTCCACGGTTAGCACAAGTGGTGGCGGACCGTGCCTGTTCCGTCCTGAGGCACATCAGGCATTCCCCAGAGCCCCCAGTTCCAGGAGGTGGGCCATGCGCAAGGTCTAAGCTCTGAGAGAGAAAATCCCCCTGGGGAAGATCATGATTGACCCCAGATCACCATCGGGCTCAGCTCAGAATACATTTGAGAGTTCAAGGAGGCACTTTGGGCTAAAGTGAAAGATTCATACTAGAGCTAGATCAAGTCGAAGAGGGATTTTTGTGTCAAGATCCAAGCATGCCTCACTGGGCCTGGCGATACTGCTCTGAATTTATGTTCACTTTCTTATCTCCATGTGCTGGCTTTACTTCTCTTTCTTTGTCTCTTGGCTGGCTGAATTTCTGTGCTTCCTGGGCCACAAAGGAGAGCTGGCTTTCCACAGCTCCTGGGTTCCCCAGGGCTGTGTTCTAGGACGTGAACCCAGGGGCATGAGCAGGGAGATAATAGCAAACAGCACGATGTTAGGTACCCAGTGCACTGTGGAACTCAGCAGAGTGCTAGTCCAGTCTGTTTTCTCTCTCCTTTTATCCCTTAGAGACTCCCACTCCTGGGAACATCACACACCAGGGCCTGTC
>NW_022295246.1:0-1066 GCF_002776525.5 Piliocolobus tephrosceles
AAACACTGTTAGCAAACTGCTCAGTGAAAAGAACAGTGTAAATCTGTGAGATGAATTCACACATCAGAACACCATTTCAAAGAAACATTTTTTCTAGTTTTAATCTGAGGATATTTCCTCTGTCACCATAGGCTTCAATGAGATCCAAAATATGCCTCCTCAGGTTCGCCAAAATCAGTGCTACCAAGCTGATTCATGGAAAGAATCACATAATTCTGTGGGGTAAATTAACACTTGACAAATCTGTTTAGCAGGAAGCTTCTTGCTATTTTTTATATGAGGATGTTTCTTTTCTCACAATAAGCTTCAAAGCACTCTGCTACATCCCATTGTAGATCCCAAGAAAACTGTGTTAGCTAACTGCTAAATGTAAAGAATAGTGTATCTCAGTGAGATGAATTCACATATCACAAGGCAGTTTCTCAGAAAGCTTCCTTCTAGTTTTTATCTGAAGATATTTCCTTCTAAATATCCCTTTAAAGATTCCACAAAAACTGTGTCAGCAAACTGCTCCATGAAAACAACAGTGTAACTCTGTGATGTGAATTCATACATCACAAAGCAGTTTCTCAGAAAGATTCTTTCCGGGTTTTTGTGAGGATATTTCGTTTTTTACCATAGGTTTCAAATATCCTTTCTCAGATTTAAAGTAAACAGTGTTAGCAAACTGCCCAGTGAAAAGAAGACTGTAGCTCTATGAGATGAATTCACACATCACAAAGCAGTTTTACAGAAAGCTTCTTTTTCATTTTTAACTGAGGATATTTCTTATGTCACGTAGGCTTCAATGTTCACCCAAATATCCTACTGCAGATTTCAAGAAAACAGTATTATCAAACAGATCAATTAAATGAACAGTGTAGCCCTGTGAGATGAACTCAAACATCACACAACAGTTTTTCAGAAGTCTTCTTTCTAGTTTTTTTCTGAGGATACTTCTTTTGTCACTCTGGGACTCAAAGTGCTTCCAAATATCCTTTGCAGTATCCATGATAACAGTGTTAGCAAACAGCTCCATGAAAAGACAGGTGTTACTCTGTGAAGTGAATTCCCACATCACAAAGAC
>NW_022295249.1:0-8109 GCF_002776525.5 Piliocolobus tephrosceles
GAGAATAGCTTTCTCAGAGATTGTTTTCTGATGTGTGACTTCATCACCAGAGTTCCACGCTTCCCTTCTGGAACAGTTTGCTAACACTGTTGCCGTGGATTCTGCCATGTGATATTTGGGAACTCTTTGAGGGCTATGGTGAGAAAGGATTTATCCTCAGGCAGAAACTGGAAAGAAGCCTTCTGAGAAACTGCATTGCGATGTGTGAATGCAACTCACAGAGTTACATGTTTTTCTTCAGTCATCAGTTTGCTAACACAGTTTCCGGAAATCGGCAATGGGATATTTCTCAGCGCACAAAGCTTATGGTGAAAAAGGAAATCTCCTCAGATGAAAACTAGAAAGAAGCTTCCTTAGAAACTTCTTGTTGATGTGTGAATTCATCTCACAGAGTTACACTTATATTTCATGGAGCAGGCCAATAACACTGTCTTTGAAGAAACTAAGAAAGGTTACTTTGGATTGCATGGAGTCCTGCGCTGGCGAAGGAAATATCATCCGTGAACTAACAGAGAGAAGCTTTCTGAGAAATTTCTTTGTGATCTGCGAATTCATCTCACATAGTTACAACTTATTCCTCAGGAAGCAGTTTGCCAACACTCTTTTCGTGGAATCTGTAAAGTGATATTTGGGAGCCTATTTGGGCCGCCTGTGAAAAAGGAAATATCCTCACAAAACAACTAGAGAACAGCTTTTTGAGAGATTGCTTTCTGATGTGTGACTTCATCACACCAAGTGCCGCGCTTCCCTTCTTGGAACACTTTGCTAACACTGTTGCTGTGGATTCTGCAATGTTGTATTTGGGAACACATTGAGGGCTATGGTGAGAAAGGATATAACCTCAGACAGAAACTGGAAAGAAGCCTTCTGAGAAACTGAATTCCGATGTGTGAATGCAACTCACAGAGTTACACGTTTCTCTTCAGTCATCAGTTTGCTAACACAGTTTTCTGGAAATGTGCAATGGGATATTTCTCAGCGCAATGAAGCTTATGGTGAAAAAGGAAATCTCCTCAGATGAAAACCTGAAAGAAGCTTCCTTAGAAACTTCTTGTTGATGTGTGAATTCATCTCACAGAGTTACACTTATATTTCATGAAGCAGGCCATTAACACTGTCTTTGCAGTACCTAAGAAATGTTACTTTGGATCGCATGGAGGCCTGCGCTGGCAAAGGACATATCATCAGTGAAAAATGAGAGAGAAACTTTCTGAGAAATTTCTTTGTGATCTGTGAATTCACCTCACAGAGTTACAACTTATTCCTCAGGAAGCAGTTTACTAACACTCTTTTCGTGGAATCTGTAAAGTGATATTTGGGAGCCAATTGGGGCCCACTGTGTAAAAGGAAGTATCCTCACATAACAACTAGAGAATAGCTTTCTGAGAGATTGTTTTCTAATGTGTGACTTCATCACACAGAGTTCCACATTTCCCTTCTTGGAACAGTCTGCTAACACTGTTGCCGTGGATTCTGCAATGTGATATTTGGGATCTCATTGAGGGCTATGGTGAGAAGGGATATATCCTCAGGAAGAAACTGGAAAGAAGCCTTCTGAGACTGCATTGCGATGTGTGAATTCAACTCACAGAGTTACACGTTTCTCTTCAGTCATCAGTTTGCTAACACAGTTTTCTGGAAATCTGCAATGGGATATTTCTCAGTGCAATGAAACTTATGATGACAAAGGAAATCTCCTCATATGAAAACTAGAAAGAAGCTTCCTTATAAACTTCTTGTTGATGTGTGAATTCATCTCACTGAGTTATACTTATATATCAAGGAGCAGGCCATTAACACTGTCTTTCAAGGAAGTAAGAAAGGTTACTTTGGATCTCATGGAGGCCTGCGCTGACAAAGGAAATATCATCAGTTAAAAAAGAGAGGGAAGCTTTCTGAGATATTTCTTTGTGATCTGTGAGTTCATCTCACAGAGATACAACTTATTCCTTAGGAAGCAGTTTGCTAACACTCTTTTCGTGCAATCTGTAAAGAGATATTTGGGAACCATTAAGGGCCCACTGTGAAAAAGGAAGTATCCTCACATAACAACGAGAGAATAGCTTTCTGAGAGATTGCTTACTGATGTGTGACTTCATCACACAGAGTTCCACCCTTCCCATCTTGGAACAGTTTTCTAACACTTTTGCCGTGGATTTTTCAATGTAATATTTGGGAGCTCATTGAGGGCTATGGTGAGAAAAGATATATTCTCAGACAGAAACAAGAAAGAAGCATTCTGAGAAACTGCATTACGATGTGTGAATGCAACTCACAGTGTTACACGTTTCTCTTCAGTCATCATTTTGCTAACACAGCTCTGGAAATCTGAAATGGGATATTTCACAGCACAATGAAACTTATGGTGACAAAGGAAATCTCCTCAGATGCAAACTAGAAAGAATCTTCCTTAGAAATTTCTTGTTGATGTGTGAATTCATATCACAGAGTTACACTTATATTTCATGGAGCAGGCCATTAACACTGTCTTTGAAGAAACTAAGAAATGATACTCTGGATCGCATGGAGGCCTGCTCTGATAAAGGAAATATCATCAGTTTAAAACGAGACAGAGTCTTTCTGAGAAATTTCTTGTGATCTGTGATTTCGTCTCACAGAGTTACAACTTACTCATTAGGAAGCAGTTTGCTAACACTCTTTTCTAGGAATCTGTAAAGTGATATTCAGGAGCCAATTCGGGCCCACTGTGAAAAAGGATGTATCCTCACATAACAACTAGAGAATAGCTTTCTGAGAGATTGCTTTCTGATGTGAGACTTTATCACATAGAGTTTCACACTTCCCTTCTTGGAACAGTTTGCTAACAATGGTGCCGTGGATTCTGCAATGTGATATTTGTGAGCTCATTGAAGGCTATGGTGAGAAACGTCACATCCTCAGACACAAACCGGAAAGAAGCCTTCTGAGAAACTGCATTGCGATGTGTGAATGCAACTCACAGAGTTACACGTTTCTCTTCAGTCATCATTTTGCTAACACAGTTTTCTGGAAATCTGCAATGGGATATTTCTCAGCGCAATGAACCTCATGATGACAAAGGAAATCTCCTAATACGAAAACTAGAAAGAAGCTTCCTTATAAACTTCTTGTTGATGTGTGAATTCATCTCACAGAGTTACACTTATATATCAAGGAGCAGGCCATTAACACTGTCTTTCAAGAAACTAAGAAAGGTTACTTTGGATCGCATGGAGGCCTGCGCTGGCAAAGGAAATATCATCAGTTAAAAGAGAGAGGGAAGCTTTCTGAGATATTTCTTTGTGATCTGTGAGTTCATCTCACAGAGTTACAACTTACTCCTTAGGAAGCAGTTTGCTAACACTCTTTTCGTGCAATCTGTAAAGACATATTTGGGAACCATTAAGGGCCCACTGTGAAAAAGGAAGTATCCTCACATAACAACTAGAGAATAGCTTTCTGAGAGATTGCTTACTGATGTGTGACTTCATCACACAGAGTTCCACCCCTCCCATCTTGGAACAGTTTTCTAGCACTTTTGCCGTGGATTCTGCAATGTAATGTTTGGGAGCTCATTGTGGGCTATGGTGAGAAAGGATATATTCTCAGACAGAAACAAGAAAGAAGCCTTCTGAGAAACTGCATTACGATGTGTGAATGCAACTCACAGTGTTACACGTTTCTCTTCAGTCATCCTTTTGCTAACACAGTTTTCTGGAAATCTTCAATGGGATATTTCGCAGCACAATGAAGCTTATGGTGACAAAGGAAATCTCCTCAGATGCAAAATAGAAAGAAGCTTCCTTAGAAACTTCTTGATGATGTGTGAATTCATATCACAGAGTTACACTTATATTTCATGGAGCAGGCCATTAACACTGTCTTTGAAGAAACTAAGAAATGATACTCTGGATCACATGGAGGCCTGCTGTGATGAAGGAAATATCATCAGTTAGAAACGAGAGAGAAGCTTTCTGAGAAATTTCTTTGTGATCTGTGAATTAATCTCACAGAGTTACAAGTTATTCCTCAGGAAGCAGTTTGCTAACACTCTTTTCCTGGAATATGTAAAGTGATATTTGGGAGCCTAATCGGGCCCAATGTAAAAAAGGAAGTATCCTCACATAATAACAAGAGAATAGCTTTCTGAGTGATTGCTTTCTAATCTGTGACTTCATCACACAGAGTTCCACGCTTCCCTTTTTTGGGACAGTTTGCTAACACTGTTGCCGTGGATTCTGCCATGTGATACTTGGGAGCTCATTGACGGCTATGGTAAAAAAGCATATATCCTCGGACAGAAACTGGAAAGAAGCCTTCTGAGAAACTGCATTGCAATGTGTGAATGCAACTCACGGAGTTACACGTTTCTCTTGAGTCATCAGTTTGCTAACACAGTTTCCTGGAAGTCTGCAATGGGATATTTCTCAGCGCAATGAACTTTATGGTGAAAAAGGAAATCTCTTCCGATGAAAACTAGAAAGAAGCTTCCTTAGAAACTTCTTGTTGATGTGTGAATCCATCTCATAGAGTTACACTTTTATTTCTTCGAAATGGCCATTAACAATGTCTTTGAAGAAAATTTGAACGGTTACTTTCGGTCGCATGGAGTCCTGCGCTGACAATGGAAATGTTATCAGT
Organism: Piliocolobus tephrosceles; assembly: GCF_002776525.5. Lineage (NCBI taxonomy): Eukaryota > Metazoa > Chordata > Mammalia > Primates > Cercopithecidae > Piliocolobus > Piliocolobus tephrosceles. Next base: position 4,621 of record NW_022295249.1, read on the forward strand.
GAAAAACAAGAGAGAAGCTTTCTGAGAAATTCCTTTGTGATCTGTGAATTCATCTCACAGAGTTACAACTTATTCCTCAGGAAGCAGTTTGCTAACCCTCTTTTCGTGTAATCTGTAAAGTGATATTTGGGAGCCAATTCGGGCCCACTGTGAAAAAGGAAGTATACTCTCATAACAACTAAAGAATAGCTTTCTGAGAGATTGCTTTCTGATGTGCGACTTCATCACACAGAGTTCCACCCTTCCCTTCTTGGAACAATTTGCTAACACTCTTGCCGTGGATTCTGCAATGTGATATTTGGGAGCTCATTGAGGGCTATGTTGAGAAAGGGTGTATCCTCAGACAGAAACTGGAAAGAAGCCTTCTGAGAAACTGCATTGCGATATGTTAATGCAACTCACAGAGTTACACGTTTCTCTTCAGTCATCAATTTGCCAACACAGTTTTCTGGAAATCTGCAATGGTATATTTCTCAGCGCAATGAAGCTTATGTTGACAAAGGAAATCTCCTCAGATGAAAACTAGAAAGAAGCTTCCTTAGAAACCTCTCATTGATGTGTGAATTCATCTCACTGAGTTGCACTTATATTTCATGGAGCAGGCCATTACCACTGTCTTTGAAGAAACTAAGAAGGGATGCTTTAGATCGCATGGAGGCCTCCGCTGATGAACGAAATATCATCAGTTAAAAACGAGAGAGAAGCATTCTGAGAAATTTCTTTATGATCTGTGAATTCATCTCACGGAGTTACAACTTATTCCTCAGGAAGCAGTTTGCTAACACTCTCTTCGTGGAATATGTAAAGTGATATTTCGGAGCCAATTTGGGAACACTGTGAAAAAGGAAGTATACTCCCATTAGAACTAGAGAATAGCTTTCTGAGGGATTGCTTTTTGATGTGTGACTTCATCACACAGAATTCCTCGTTTTCCTTCTTGGTACAGTTTGATAACACTGTTCCCTTGGATTCTGCAATGTGATATTTGGGAGCTTATTGAGGGCTATGGTGAGAAGGGATATATCCTCCATCAGAAACTGGAAAGAATCCTGCTGAGAAACTGCATTGCGATGTGTGAATACAACTCACAGAGTTACACGTTTCTTCTCATTCATCAGTTTGCTAACACAGTTTTCTGGAAATCCTCAATGGGATATTTCTCAGGGCAATGAAGCTTATGATGACAAAGGAAATCTCCTCAAATGAAAATTAGAAAGAAGCTTCTTAAGAAACTTCTTGTTGATGTGTGAATTCATCTTACAGAGTTACCCTTATGTTTCGTGGAGCAGTCCATTAACACTGTATTTTAAGAAACTAAGAAAGGTTACTTTGGATTGCATGGAGGCCTGCACAGGAAAAGAAAATACCATCAGTGATAAGCGAGAGAGAAGCTTTCTGAAATTTCTTTGTGATCTGTGAATTCAACTCACAGAGTTACAAACAATTCCTCCAGAAGCAATTTGCTAACACTCTTCTTGTAGAATCTGTAAAGTGATATTTTGGAGCCAATTCCGACCCACTGTGAAAAAGAATGTAGTCTCACATGACACCTAGAGAATAGCTCTCTGAGAGATTGCTTTCTGATGTGTGACTTCATCACACAGAGTTCCACCCTTCCCTTCTTGGAACAGTTTGCTAATACTGTCGCCAAGTATTCTGCAGTGAGTTATTGGGGAGCTCATTGAGGGCTATGGTGAGAAAGGAGATATCCTCAGACAGAAACAGGAAAGAAGCCTTCTGAGAAACTGCATTGCGATGTGTGAATGCAGCTCACAGAGTTACACGTTTCTCTTCAGTCATCAGTTTGCTAACACAGTTTTCTGGACATCTGCAATGGGATATTTCTCAGCGCAATGAAGCTTATGGTGATAAAGGAAATCTCCTCAGATGAATAGTAGAAAGAAGCTTCCTTAGAAACTTCTTGTTGATGTGTGAATTCATCTCACAGAGTTACACTTATATTTCGTAGAGGAGGCCATTAACACTGTCTTTGAAGATACTAAGAAAGGTTACTTTGGATCACATGAAGGCCTGCGCCGATAAAGGAAATATCATCATTGAAAAACGAGAGAGAAGCTTTCTGAGAAAGTTCTTTGTGATCTGTGAATTCAGCTCACAGAGTTACAACTTATTCCTCAGGAAACAGTTTGATAACACTCTTTTCGTGGAATATGTAAAGTGATATTTGGGAGCCAATTCGGGCCCAATGTGAAAAAGGATATATCCTCATATAACGACTAGAGAATCGTTTTGTGAGAGATTACTTTCTGATGTGTGACTTCATCACACAGAGTTCCACGCTTCCGTTCTTGAAGAGTTTGCTAACACTGTTGCCCTCGATTGTGCAATGTGATATTTGGGAGCTCATTGAGGGCTATGGTGAGAAAGGATATATCCTCAGACAGAAACTGGAAAGAAGCCTTCTGAGAAACTGCATTGCGATTTCTGAATGCAAGTCACAGAGTTACACGTTTCTCTTCAGTCATCAGTTTCCTAACACAGTTTTCTGGAAATCTGCAATGGGATATTTCTCAGTGCAATGAAGATTATGGTGACAAAGGAAATCTCCTCAGATGAAAAGTAGAAGAAGCTTCCTTATAAAGTTCTTGTTGATGTGTGAATTCTTCTCCCAGAGTTACACATATATTTCATGGAGCAGGCCATTAACACTGTCTTTGAAGAAACTAACAAAGGTTACTTTGGATCGCTTGGAGGCCTGCGCTGATAAAGGAGATGTCATCAGTGAAAAACGAGAGAGAATCTTTCTGAGAAATTTCTTTGTGATCTGTGAATTCATCTCACAGAGTTACAACTTATTCCTCAGGAAGCAGTTTGATAACACTCTTTTCGTGGAATATGTAAAGTGATATTTGGGAGCCAATTCAGGCCCACTGTGAAAAAGGATGTATCCTCACATAACAACTAGAGAATAGCTTTCTGAGTGATTGCTTTCTGATGTGTGACTTCATCACACAGAGTTCCACACTTCCCTTCTTGGAACAGTTTGCTAACACTGTTGCCGTGGATTCTGCCATCTGCAATGTGATATTTGGGAGCACATTGAGGGCTATGGTGAGAAAGGATATATCCTCATACAGAAAGTGGAAAGAAGCCTTCTGAGAAACTGCATTGCGATGTTTGAATGCCAATCACAGAGTTTCACGTTTCTCTTCAGTCATCAGTTTGCTAACACAGTTTTCTGGATATCTGCCATGGGATATTGCTCATCGCAATGAAGCTTGTGGTGACAAAGGAAATCTCAGATGAAAACTAGAAAGAAACTTCCTTAGAAACCTCTTGTTGATGTGTGAATTTTTCTCACAGAATTACACTTATATTTCATGGAACAGACCATTAACACTGTCTTTCATGAAACTAAGAAAGGTTACTTTGGATCACATGGAGGCCTGCGCTGGTAAAGTAAATATCATCAGTTAAAAAGGAGAGAGAAGCTTTCTGAAAAATTTCTTTGTGATCTGTGAATTCATC
>NW_022295250.1:0-2107 GCF_002776525.5 Piliocolobus tephrosceles
ATAATAATAATAAAATAAATAATTCCCACATGCTGTGGGAGAGACCGAGTGGGAAATAATTGAATCCTGGGGTCAGTTTCCCCCATACTGTTCTCGTGGTAGTGGATAAGTCTCATGAGATCTGATGGTTGTACAAGGGAAAACCCCTTTTCCTTGATTCTCATTCCCTCTCTTGCCTGTCACCATGAAAGACGTTCCTTTTCATCTTCTGTTGTTGTTTTGAGACCTTCCCAGCCATGTGGAACTGTGAGTTCATTAAACCTCTTTTTCTTTATAAATCACCCAGTCTTGGGTATGTCTTTATCAGCAGTGTGAAAACAGAGTAACACAGGGAATATATTTAAGTATATATCACTTGCTCTATCTAAATATACATACGCTTCTTTAAACATATCTGAAATATGTAAATTCAACTTTTCTCACAAAAGATAAACCAAAGTAGTATTTTATATTAGGATTCCCAAGTCCTGGAGGTACAGAATGGTACCAGTCTGGGCTCCAGGAAACTGGGAAGTGGGCTCCACAGCAGGAGGTGAACAGCAAGTGAGCAATTACCATGCGAGCTCTGCCTCCTGTCAGAACAGTGGTGGGTGGCATTAGTTTCCCTAGGTTGCACACTGCTTATGAAAATTTAGCTAATGCCTGATGATCTGAGGTGAAACAGTTTCATCTAAAACGATCTTCCCACCCCCGTCCATGGAAAATTTGTCTTTCCTGAAACCAGTTCCTGGTGCCAAAAAAGATTGGGGACCGCTGTTGTAAATAACATCTAAACTTACAAAAACAGATAATTGTTTTCTCATTTACTTTAATATAATTTGAATGGCATACTGTGGATGTCAAAATTTTGTTGAAATTCGACAATTCATGACTTATGCTAAAATGATTAATTGTGATAGGTAATGGATTACACGCATTGCTTAATTCCTTTCTTTTTTTTTTTTTTTTTAATTTTGTGACCCACCAAATAATAGCCCAAGTTGAAAGCAAGCGTCTCACATGGTCTCCTGTATTCCACCATTCTCCTTTAAGTTTTTCAAGCTATGATGCATGAATAATTCATTTTTATTTTCGTATTAATTCACAGCTGAAAACTATATATATATAAGAGTTTGAAATTTTTGTCCCCATTCTGACTCATAAGTGTCATCCACATTTGTATCTGGTTCTAGGTCCTCTCCTGCACCATATTTCAAATATTCTTTGAATATACATTTCAGAACCTTGATAATTGACAATATTCAGATCTCTGACTTGGCAAGTGTTCTCAGTCTAGCCAAGTCTTCAAAAGTAGTATGTTCCTATCACCTACAGGAATGATTTTCCCAGTTGTCAGCCTTTAAAAAAAATCTTAAACTTCTGTATCATCACAGTTTGTCTTATTTGACTGACTTATCTATTTGATTGTAACTTTATTTGATGCAATTTTATAAATCTCTCCTTCTTCTAGCCCTTGGTTATATAAATTCATATTCCATTGTATGCACTGTAACTACTTAAGAGCTTTAGATACAGAAAGAGTTTGTATAAAATTATCGACCAGATTTTTTTCTTATAAGGATTCGGCATATGCTATCATAATAGAAACGGAATGAGAAAAACAACAAAAAGACTCTGTATAGGTCGGAAAACAAAACAGAATTAAATCTCACCAGAGACTGACATCCAGCTAACAAGTCCCTTCAAATCTGTAAATGATCTTGTCTTTTGGCTTCCTCATTAAGAATCAGTAAAACTGGATTTAGTCACTATGCCTTCTAATAACATTATTTTGAGCAAGAAACCCAAAGGAGACAGAGGAACAATAAGGTTATTCTCATAACAAGGTTGACTATCGAACCTGAAAGTGAAGTTGAAAGTCTCTGAGTTAACACCAGACAGAATCTTTCCACAGTATTTGTACTGTCTGTTGTCACCTAGATTTGTCCCCATGACCCAATTTTTTTTTTTTTTTATTATACTTTAAGTTCTAGGGTACATGTGCATAACGTGCAGGTTACATATGTATACATGTGCCATGTTGGTGTGCTGCACCCATCAACTCGTCAGCACCCATCAATTCATCATTTATATCAGGTATAACTCCCCAATGCAATCCCTCCCCCCT
>NW_022295251.1:0-12849 GCF_002776525.5 Piliocolobus tephrosceles
AAACAAGAAATGGGGAAAGGATTCCCTATTTAATAAATGGTGCTGGGAAAATTGGCTAGCCATAAGTAGAAAGCTGAAACTGGATCCTTTCCTTACTCCTTATACGAAGATTAATTCAAGATGGATTAGAGACTTAAATGTTAGACCTAATACCATAAAAACCCTAGAAGAATATCTAGGTAGTACCATTCAGGACATAGGCATGGGCAAGGACTTCATGTCTAAAACACCAAAAGCAACGGCAGCAAACGACTACTTTAATATTAAAAGACTTTACATATGCAGACTAAAAGTCCACAGTACCCATAAATTGAGATGATACTAATAATAGTCTAAGAAATAAAGCTTGTTGGTTTTATCCCTTTTTAGCTAAATGGATTTATATATTTGCTGTAGACCAGGATTTTCAAAATGAGGTAATGTATCAGAAATATCAGCATCACCTTGAAACTTGTTATAAATGAAAATTAACTTTGAAAAACCCAGTGGGTAAGGGTCAGTAAACTGTTGTTTTAACAGGCCCTCTCAGTGATTTTGATGCATGATAAAGTATAAGAATGATTGCCTTAGATTAAAAATCCAATATATCATAAAATGCTTATTGGCTATTAAGAATTACATATTTTTCAAAATGTGTGAGATATATATACTTTACCATACATATATATGTGTGTGTGTGTGTGTATTTATATACATATATATTTGGTTAAGAAGAAAAATAATATCAAATTCTATCTATCTGCTCATTTATCTAACTATCCAAGCCAGAGTTACAGGCTTATATGAGCACATCCAGGCACTTACCTGAGAAAGTCCAGAAGTGAAGAATGTTGCAAATGAAGTTGAATTACCCTTTTTTCATGGTTATCTACGGGTAAAGATTGACTTGAATTAATTCCAGGTGGCATTTTTCCACTCAAATGGAGCAGCACATCATAAATAGTCTTATTAAATTTGGAAAAGTCATTCTGTCTGGAAAACTTTCGGGGTGGCGAGGTTGATGAGTAGAGTTGCATTTTATATACGTCCCTATGAGAAAAATACTTTAAATTAAAAACAGTCTCAAAATGTTATACTATGGGGAAAAAAATGTTCAATTCAATAACTAAATAAAATTCTATTAAAATCAACTAAGTAAGAAACTCCATAATACACTTCACTAGGCTACCATTTGTTGGTCAAAAAAAGATTTGTTAAATATTATCATAGATTTCCAGTATCTCATCTAAACACACATAATTATCTAATGCTGTAACTGTCAAATCTGAAGTATTAGATTATGAATAGATTGGATCTTGAGAAATAGAATACAGATTGAATTTAAACCCATCACCTACCAGCTGAGTGAGTATGGCAAGCTACCTAAACTCACAGAGCTCAATTTTGCATGATATAAATTGGAGATAATAAGGTCTATAATAGTTTCCAAGATAGATTTCAAATGTTTATCACACATGTATATACAAAAATAATATACACACATTTTCTCAGTATTTGTATTTTAATGCTTAGAAGGGCACATCCTGCACATTGGCTTAAAAGCAGGGATTTTCATTTTAAAGATAAAGCCTGCAGTAATATATATTCTTCTGTTCTTTAAATAAGATACTGCAATCTCTAATTCCTAGTAATATTGCACAAGGTTGTGATGCATACTGACTTTTAATGAAGTTAAAAATTACCACTATTCTTGCTGTCTATAATTTATTAAATATCTCACACCACATTGTCTAATTGTTAGCAATGAGAGTAACAGATGTATCACTTGCTTAGATTGACAAATAAAAAGTATTCGAGGCCATTTTGAATGGCAGTTACCCACTTTGGTATATAGGAAGTTCATACAGAAGAAAATACATTCCACTGGGCAAGAAATAGACTACCACTGCTCAAAACATGGCTCTTCCACTTATTGCATGACATTATAAAAGTTACTTGACTTTTCTGTTCCTTAGTTTCCTCATAAGTAATGGATATGATAGAGCTAGTGTATCCTGAAGTCACCAGCAAAGAAACAAATATTTTATGGAGAAAATTAACACCACTATTGGTCAAGATTAATGCAAATGAAAACGAACAATAAGCAATAAAAATAGACACTCAGGGATCCCAGGTATTATAGTTGTAAGACACAGGGTTGTTTTTGTTTTTTGTTTTTTGTTTTTTTGATACAGCAGTTTTATTGTGCTGGGGGATCCCTCTGCCTCTGGTCAGTTTGGACTCTCCAAAGCCCAAAGGCTGGATTGGCTAAGTCACCCAAACAGCAGAGATGGCAGCTGGCCCCTCCACCCAGGAGTTCCGTCCAAGGTAGGTGCAACATTGCTATCATTTGCTGGCTAGAATTCCAAGCCTGTGGGTCCTTTCCTGTCAGGTGCTGTGGAAGGGTGTCTGCAGACTGTCACTACTTCACACGTTGGATTCAGCTCTTCTCCTCGGGATATGTATGGGTGTCTAACCTCCCACTTTGCCAGAGTTTCAGTTACTTTTGCTGGGAGGACTGGAAAGCCAGAGTATCTAAAGCTTCTAGGTCTCCACACATGCTTGAGTGGCTGCTATGCTGAGACCCCACAGAGCTCAGTGAAGACACAGGTTTTAAACTAACCATATGTACTATGTTCAAAATTGGTAACTTTGTCATGGAACAATAAACTATATAAAATGTGACTAATGGAGCATTCACAAATAAAAATCTGAATAAATAAAATTAAGAAAGCAATGCATGAGCTTAACAGTAGATTAAATCAAATAAAAACAAAATTACTGCAATGAAATATAGGTCATAGAATAGCATTCATACTGCAACATTTGAGAAAATAAAAATCATCCTACCTGCAAGACTAAAGATGCAAAATAAAGAACAATGATGTTGATAAACATATAGGCAAATATGAACTGATTAAAAACAATAATTAAACAAAAGTAATACTATTAAACATTATTAAATTATTGTTTAATAACTCCATATTTGCCTATATATAGTTTAACTATATTCCTTTTGCTCTTACATATATATTAATATGTTAAAGGATTTTGTTGATTTTTCAATTGTGAGAATCCCCTACTTTGGAGATTGAAGATATTCAAAAGGCTCACCCATCACTATCACCAGCAAACATGCAGTAAAATGATTAACAAATAAAACTTTTAAAAATAAGAATTGTAGAATATCTCATTATTGTTATACTAGTGTGCAAAAGGAAGAATTCAAAGAACACAACTAGAATGAATTATTATACCCATTTTCATTTTAATACTTAGCTTGAATCTAAAGTCAAGTTTCTATGACTCTATTGGACACTGTTGACAGTATGAATGCGCAGGATGCCCAGAAATGGAGGTGACACTTCATTTTAATACTATTTAATACTATTAAATTTATCAGTGAGCTTGCCAGCAGCTCAAAGCTGCAAAGAGAATAGCATGCTATGCTATATATATGTGTATATATAAATACATATATAAGTATATATGTACTATACATACATATATAATTACATATGCATACATATATGTGTATACATACATATATGTACACATACATGTATAGAGACTTGTATACACGTATGTATACATATATGTATACTATATATGTATGTATGCACATATATGTGTGTGTGTGTCAAATGTTCCTGAATCAAGCTGGGTAAACATCCTGCAAAGAAAGGTGAAATATTATTAATAAAACATAATTTGGAAATGTGCATTCTTGAAAATGATGAGTTTTAAACTGACTCTCTACTGCCAAATACACGAGTTGGTGAATAAGATTAATGAAATTAGAAATACATAACAACATTAATATAATCCTAATTAAATTTTTTAATAATAGCTAAGATTTACTGAAGACTTACTAGGTCCTAAAGTCTGCTCTGACATGCATTAAATATATTATCTCATAAATGTTACAGCAACTGTTTTGGTTAGGTATTACTAGTATCTCCTTTTTTACAGATGAGAAAATGGAGGCATAGAGGAAATATTTTCCTCATTTCAGATCCTCTTTTTATGAAAGATAAAACATTCTACTGGATGGATTTGATTTTCTATAAGATTCTACGTATTATACTAAATGAGAGGCTCTGGGATGGAATAGTTAGCTTTGGAACAAGCTTTCCTTAAGCTTCCCCTTAAGCTTCCTGACTGGCATTCTAGGATGTGTTATTTGTATGTGGCAGCTGCAGGAAGCTTCATGCTAGAGTGGAATCCTGGAATAGCACCTATATGTACTGCAATTACTTCTCTCAGAATAAGTGGGACTTCCAGTACAATTCAAATGACTCTATGATTAGTTGCTTAGAGATCTTCCCAGCCGTGTTTATAGAAAATGTTATTCCTACAATTCACCCAGATTGAAAAGAATAGGCTATAATATTTACTATATTTTCTGTGATTATCTCTGAAACATAAACTGTGTTTTCTTGTCTACTTCAAGGGTTACTTCTATCTTCTGCTGATTTGGGGAAGAGATAAAAAGAAATAATACCTAAGGGCTTCTAGGAACTGAAAAAAGACTGGTGCCCAAAGTCATTAATTATAAAGGAAGTGCAAATTAAAATCCCAATGAGATATTATCTCATGGCTGTTAGATTGACTTATAAAAAATATGAACAATAACAAGTGTTAGAGAAGATGTGGAGAAAAGGCAATGCTTGCACACTTCTGGTAGGAAAGGTAAATTAGTACAGCTGTATAGAAAACATTATGGAGGATCCTCAAAAAATTAAAAATAAAACTAAGTGGCCGGGCGCAGTGGCTCATGCCTGTAATCCCAGCACTTTGGGAGGCCGAGGCGGGCGGATCACGATGTCAGGAGATTGAGACCATCCTGGCGAACACGGTGAAACCCTGTCTCTACTGAAAATACAAAAAAATTAGCCAGGCGTGGTGGCGGACACCTGTAGTCCCAGCTTCTAGGGAGGCTGAGGCAGGAGAATGGTGTGAACCCGGGAGGCGGCAGAGCTTGCAGTGAGCGGAGATCACGCCACTGCACGCCAGCCAGGGTGACAGAGCGAGACTCCGTCTCAAAATAAATAAATAAATAAATAAATAAATAAATAAAACTAGGGTTTTCTAAGCATAAAATCATATCATCAGTGAAGACAGAAAGTAAGACTTCTTTCCTTATTTGGATGCCTTTTGTTTCTTTCTCTTGTCTGCTTGCTCTGAAAAGGACTTCCCATACTATTTTGAATAGGAGTGGTCAGAGTGGGCATCCATGTTTTGTTCTAGTACTCAAGGGAAATGGTTCCAGCTTATGCCCATTCAGTATGATGTTGGCTGTCATAGATGGCTCTTGTTATTTTGAGGTAGGTTCCTTTGCTGGTGACTCTGTTGAGATTTTTTATCGTGAAAGGATGTTGGATATCACTGAAGGCTTTTATCACATCTATTGAGATGATTACAGTTTTTGTTTTTAATTACTTATATGTCGTGAATCACATTGATTAATTAATGTGTGTTGAATCAAACTTGCATCCCAGGAATGAAGCCTACTTGTTCATGGTGAATTAGCATTTTGATGTGCTACTGGATTCGGTTTTCTAATATTTTATTGAGGATTTTAACATCTATGTTCATCAGGAATATTGGACTATGGTTTTCTTTGTTCATTGTGTCTCTGCCAGGTTTTGGTATCACAGTGATGCTGGCTTCCAAGAGTGTGTTAGGGAGGAGTCCTTCCTCCTTGATTATTTGGAATAGAATCAGTATAATTGTTAACAGCTCTTCTTTGTATATCTGGTAGAATTTGGCTGTAAATTCTTTTGGTCCATGGCTTTTGTTAGTAGGTTTTTTATTACTGATTTAATTTTAGAAATCAATATTGATCTGTTCAGGGATTCAATTTCTTCCTGATTCAATCTTGAGAGGTTGTGTGCTTCCAGGAATTTATCCACATTCTCTAAATTTTCTAGTTCGTGTGCACAGAAGTGTGAATAAACATCTCTTAGGATCCTTTGTATTTTTGTGGGATCAGTTGTAATGCTACATTTAGTGATTCTGATTGTGCTTATTTGTATATTCTCTCTCTTTGTATTAGTCTAGCTAGTAGTCTATCAATCTTGTTTATCTTTTCAAAAAACCAAGGTTTGGTTTTGTTGATTCTTTGCATATATTTTTGAGTTTCAAATTCATTCAGTTCTGCTCTTATTTTAGTAATTTATTTTATTCTGCTAGCTTTTGGGTTAGTTTTCCTAGTTTTTCTTTTTTTTAAATTATACTTTAAGTTCTAGGGTTCATGTGCACAATGTGCAGGTTTACTACATATGTATACATGTGCTGTGTTGGTTTGCTGCACCCATTAACTCATCATTTACATTAGGTATTTCTCTTGATGCTATCCCTCCCCCATACACCCACCCCACAACAGGCCACAGTGTGTGATATCCCCCGCCCTGTGTCCAAGTGTTCTCATTGTTCAATTCCCACCTATGAGTGAGAACATGCAGTGTTTGGTTTTCTGTCCCTGCGATAGTTTGCTCAGAATGATGGTTTCCAGTTTCATTCATGTCGCAACAAAGGACATGAACTCATCCTTTTTTTATGGCTGCATAATATTCCGTGGTGTGTATGTGCCACATTTTCTTAATCCAGTCTATCACTGATGGACATTTGGGTTGGTTCCAAGTCTTTGCTATTGTGAATAGTGCTGAAGTAAACATACGTGTGCATGTGTCTTTATAGTAGCATAATTTATAATTCTTTGGGTATATACCCAGGAATGGGATCGCTGGGTCAAATGGTATTTCTAGTTCTAGATCCTTGAGGAATTGCCACACTGTCTTCCACAATGGTTGAACTAGTTTACAGTCCCACCAACAGTGTACAAGTATTCCTATTTCTCCACATCCTCTCCAGCACCTGCTGTTTCTTGACTTTTTAATGATTGCCATTCTAATTGGTGTGAGATGGTATCTCATTGCGGTTTTGATTTGCATTTCTCTGATGGCCAGTGATGATGAGCATTTTTTCATGTGTCTGTTGGCTGTATGAATGTCTTCTTTTGAGAAATGTCTGTTCATATCCTTTGCCCACTTTTTGATGGGGTTGTTTGTTTTTTTCTTGTATATTTGTTTGAGTTCTTTGTAGATTCTGGAAATTAGCCCTTTGTCAGATGAGTAGATTGCAAAAATTTTCTCCCATTCTGTAGGTTGCCTGTTCACTCTGATGGTAGTTTCTTTTGCTGTGCAGAAGGTCTTTAGTTTAATTAGATCCCATTTGTTCATTTTGGCTTTTGTTGCCATTACTTTTGGTGTTTTAGTCATGAAGTCCTTGCCCATGCCTATGTCCTGAATGGTATTGCCTAGGTTTTCTTCTAGGGTTTCTATGGTTTTAGATCTAACATTTAAGTCTTTAATCCATCTTGAATTAATTTTTGTATAACGTATAAGGAAGGGATCCAGTTTCAGCTTTCTACATATGGCTAGTCAGCTTTCCCAGCACCATTGTTGCTTTGACGATTTGACAGAAGAAGTAGGCTTCAGAAAGTCAGTAACAACAAACCTCTCCGAGCTAAAAGAGGAAGTTTGAACCCATCGCAAGGAAGCTAAAAACCTTGAACAAAAGATTAGACGAATTGCTAACTAGAATCAACAGCATAAAGAAGACCTTAAATAGCCAGATGGAGCTGAAAACCATGGCACGAGAACTACGTGATGCATGCACAAGTTTCAGTAGCCGATTCGATCAAGTGGAAGAAAGGGTATCAGTGACTGAAGATCAAATGAATGAAATGAAGCAAGAAGAGAAGTTTAGAGAAAAAAGAGTAAAAAGAAATGAACAAAGCCTCCAAGAAATATGGGACTATGTGAATAGATCAAATCTATGTTTGATTGATGTACCTGAAAGTGACAGGGAGAATGGAACCAACCCGGAAAACACTCTTCAGGATATTATCCAGGAGAACTTCCCCAACCTAGCAAGGCAGACCAACATTCAAATTCAGAAAATACAGAGAACACCACAAAGATACTACTCGAGAAGAGCAACCCCAAGACACATAATTGTCAGATTCACCAAGGTTGAAATGAAGGAAAAAATGCTAAGAGCAGCCAGAGAGAAAGGTCGGGTTACCCACAAAGGGAAGTCCATCAGACTAACAGTGGATCTCTCAGCAGAAACCCTACAAGCCAGAAGAGAGTGGGGGCCAATATTCAATATTCTTAAAGAAAAGAATTTTCAACCCAGAATTTCATATCCAGCCAAACTAAGCTTCAGAAATGAAGGAGAAATAAAATCCTTTACAGACAAGCAAATCCTGAGAGATTTTTGTCACCACCAGGCCTGCCTTACAAGAGCTCGTGAAGGAAGCACTAAACATGGAAAGGAACAACTGGTACTAGCCACTGCAAAAACATGCCAAATTGTAAAGACTATCAATGCTAGGAAGAAATTGCATCAACTAACAGCCAAAATAACCAGGTAACATCATAATGACATAATCAAATTCACACATAACAATATTAACCTTAAATGTAAATGGGCTAAATGCCCCAATTAAAAGACACAGACTGACAAATTGGATAAAGAGTCAAGACCCATCAGTGTGCTGTATTCAGAGACCCATCTCATGTGCAAGGACACACATAGGCTCAAAATAAAGGGATGCAGGAAGACCTACTAAGCAAATGAAAAGCAAAAAAAAAAAAAAAAAAAAAAAAGCAGGGGTTGCACTCCTAGTCTCTGATAAAACAGACTTTAAACCGAGAAAGATCAGAAGAGACAAAGAAGGCCATTACATAATGGTAAAGGGATCAATTCAACAAGAAGAGCTAACTATCCTAAATATATATGCACCTAATACAGGAGCACCCAGATTCATAAAGTAAATCCTTACAGACCTAAAAAGAGACTTAGACTCCCACATAATAACAATGGGAGACTTTAACACCCCACTGTCAATATTAGACAGATCAACGAGACAGAAGGTTAACAAGCATATCCAGGAATTGAACTTGGCTCTGCACCAAGCAGACCTAATAGACATCTACAGAACTCTCCACCCCAAATCAACAGAATATACATTCTTCTCAGTACCACATCGCACTTATTCCAAAATTGACCACATAGTTGGAAGTAAAGCACTCCTCAGCAAATGTAGTTTTTCTAGTGCCTCAATGTGTGAAGTTTAATTTGATATATTTGTTTTTTTATTTGAGACCGAGTCTTGCCCTGTAATTCAGGCTGGAGTGCAGTGGCATGATCTCAGCTCACTGCAACCTCCGCCTTATGGGTTCAATAAATTCTCCTGCCTCAGCCTCCCTAGTAGCTGAGACCACAGGAGTGTGCCACCATGCTTGACTAATTTTTTTGTATTTTTGTAGAAACGAGGTTTCACCATGTTGGCCAGACTTGTCTTGAACTCCCGACCTCTGGCAATATGCCCACCTCAGCCTCCCAAAGTACTGGAATTCCAGGCATGAGCCATCACACCCAGCAATTTGGAATCTTTCTAACTTTTTGAGTTAGGTGTTTAGCATTATAACCTTTCCTCTTAACAATGTTTTTGCTGCATCCCAGAGATTTCCTGTAACTAATAAATGACTTCAGTAAAGTTTCAAGATACAAAATCAATGTATGAAAATTGATAGCATTTCTATTCCCCAATAATGTTCATACTGAGAGCCAAATCAAGAAGGCAGTCCTATTTACAACAGCCACAGACAAATAAAATACCTAAGAATACATCTGACCAAGAGGTGAAAGATCTATACAAGGAGATCTATAAAACATTGCTGAAAGAAATAGATGACACAAACAAATGGAAAAACATTTTATGTTCATTGGTTGGAAGAATCAATATAGTTAAAATGGACTTACTGCCCAAAGCAATCTACAGATTCAACGTTATTTCTACCAAATTACCAATGCTATTTTTCAAAGAATTATAAAAAAAAAACTTTTCTAAAATTCATATGTAAGCAAAAATAAATCCAAATAACTTAATGAATCCTGAGTAAAAAAAAAAAAAAAAAAAAAAAGGTGGAGGCGTTGTATTACCTAACTTCAAACTGTACTATAAGGCTACAGGAACCAAAATTGGATGGTACTGGTACAAAAACAGACACAAAGACCAACAGAACAGAATAAGAATCCAGAAATAAAGCTGTATGACTATAGCCATCTAATCTTCAACACAGTCAACAAAAATAAGCAATGGAGAAAGATTCTGTATTCAATAAATGATACTACGATACTTGGCTAGTCATTTGCAGATGATTAAAAGTAGACCACTAACTTTCACCATATACAAAAATTAACTCAAGATGGATTAAAGATTTAAATATAAAGTCCCAATCTATAAGAATTCTAGAGGAAAACCTAGGAATCACCATTCTGGACATTGGCCTTGGGAAAGAATTTATGTCTAAGTCCTCAAAATCAATTGCAACAAAAAGAAAAAAGTGACAAGTGGGACCAGTTAAACTAAAGGGCTTCTACACAGCAAAGGAAACTATTAACAGAGTAAACAAACAAGCTATAGAATGGGAGCAAATATTTGCAAACTGTGCATCTGACAAAGGTCTAATATCCATAATCTATAAGGAACTGAAACAGTTCAAAAGCAAAAAACAACCCCATTAAAAAGTGGGCAAATAACATAAACAGGTGCTTTTGAAAAGAAGATATATAACTGGTTAACAAACATATAAAAAAGTGCTCAACATTACTAAACATCAGAGAAATGCAAATCAACATCATGGTGAGATACCACCTCACGCCAGTCAGAATGGCTATTACTAAAAAGGCAAAAACAAGAGATGTTTGTGAGGCTGCAGAGAAAAGTGAATGTTAAATACTATTGGTGCAGCACACCAACATGGCACAAGTATACATATGTAACAAACCTGCATGTTGCGCACATGCGCCCTAGAACTTAAAGTATAATAAAAAAAAATAACAAAAAAATAAATACTATTGGTGGAAATGCAAGTAAGATCAGCTACTGTGGAAAGCAGTTTGGAGATTTCTCAAAGAACTGGAAACAGAAATACCATTCAACCCAGCAATCCCATTGCAGGGTACATATCCAACAGAAGATAAATCATTCTACCAAAAAGCCATATGCACTTCTATATTCATCACAGCATTATTCACAATAGCAAAGACATAGAATCAACCGAGTTCCCCATCAATGGTGGATTGGATAAAGAAAATGTGGTACATATACACGATAGAATACTATGAAACCATAAAAATGAATGAAATCATGTCATTTGCAGCAACATGGATGCAGCTGGACCATTATCTTAAGTGAATAAACACAGGAACAAAAAAACCAAATACCACATACTCTCTCTTGTGGGACCTAAATACTGGGTACTCATGAACAAAAAGATGGCCACAAAAGGCACTCAGGACTAATAGAAGGAGACATGAGGGAAGGGAATAAGTGTCGAAAAACTAACTGTTGTGCACTGTGCTCTTTATTTGGGTGATAGGATTATTTGTATTCCAAACTTCAGCATCACACAATATATGCATGTATATTATACATGTACCCCTGAATCTAAAATAAAAGTTGAAATTATTAAAAAATAACAAGAGACCAGGTGCGGTGGCTCATGCCTGTAATCCCAGCACTTTGGGAGGCCGAGGCAAGTGGATCACGAGGTCAGGAGTTCTAGACCAGCCTGGACAACATAGTGAAACCCTGTCTCTATGAAAAATGCAAAAATTAGCCAGGCATGGTGGCATGCACCTGTAGTCTCAGCTACTTGGGAGGCTGAGGCAGAAGAATTGCTTGAGCCTGGGAGGCAGAGGTTGCAGTGAGCTGAGATTGCTCCACTACACTCCAGCCTGGGTGACAGAGAGAGACTCCGTCTCAAAAAAATAAAATAAAATAAAATAAAAACAAATAAATAAAAATAACAACAAAATAACAAATATAAATTTAAAATTAAAACATTAAAATAAAGCTACCACATAATCCACCTATCCCAATACCGGGTATCTAAAGTAAATGAAATCAGTATATTGAAAAGATATAATCACTCCTAGGTTTATTACAGCATTATTCACAATAGCCAAGATATGGAATCAACTTAAGTGTCAATCAACAGATGAAAGGATAAAGAAAATGAAACACTCCTCAGCCTTAAAAAGAGTGAAATCCAGTAGTTTTTGACAACATGGATGAACCTGAAGGACATTACGCTAAGTGAAATAAGCCAGGCATAGAAAGATGAATGTTACATGATCTCACTTACACATTTTATCTAAAAAAGTTGAATTCATTGAAGCTGAGAGTGAAATGGTGGTTATCAGAGGCTAAAAGGTTCAGGGACCCGAGAGATGTTGGTCAAATTATACAAGGTTGCAATTATACAAGAGAAATAAATAATAAATACTTAAGATGATGAATATGTTAATCATCTTGATTTAATTATTCCACACCATACATGTATATACCATATTAATGCTGTGTACCCTATAATTATATATGATTGCAATTTGTTCAAAAAATTGATAAAATCCCATGTCATCTAATTCATTAACTAGATCCCAAAATATGTTTATGAAGAAGAGTTCTTGTAAAAGACAAAATATAACTTAATAAAATTTTCATAGCCTTATAAAACAGAAAACAGACTAAGAATTAATCAATAAATAGGAAATCCCCTCAAATAATTCCTTTGTCTTCTGCTATTCTGCTTGTATATATCTTAGAAATCAACAAATGAACTGGGCCTTATTTTTCTTATTGCTGTGAAGTGGTGTTTCTAAAGAGTGAAATTATCCAAGGTCCACATCAACAAACAGCATGTCTAACAATCTCTATCTTCAGGTTCAAGAAAGAAGATGCTTGTTTGAGTTCTTTGTAGATTCTGGAAATTAGCCCTTTGTCAGATG
>NW_022295252.1:0-16005 GCF_002776525.5 Piliocolobus tephrosceles
CCGAGTGAGATGACCCCAGTACCTCAGTTGAAAATGCAGAAATCACCAGTCTTCTGTGTCGCTCGCGCTGGGAGATGGGGACTGAAGCTGCTCCTATTCGGCCATCTTGCTCCGCCCCCTCCAAATTTCTTAAATTGGATTGTTCATATTTTGTTTTAGTCAATAGTCAATGGTTGGCTGATTGAGGTTGAGAATATAGTATAGTTGTTTCTATATCAGGCTATGAATTTTGTGTGCCTGTTCAGCATCTTAACATATACACGACCAGAATTATAACCAAATAAATGCCAGGGGTTCCATTATATTAAAGTTTGCATGTGCTCTAAAAGAAAGCCATCAGTTCTAAGCCTTAGGAAAGCAACATAGGAAATTAACCCTAAAGAAAAAAATACAGATAGGTGATATAATCACCAACTTAAGAAAATTTGAGTAAAGGAATATTCCAGTCCCCATTCTAATCCATCCATTGATGGAGTCCTCTCTTTCCCTGCCTCATATTATCTATTGACAATCGATTATCCGAGCATGTTCTTTAATCTTTGATCATCGTAGTCACAGAAAAGCCTAACACTGAATGCCCAGAGTTTATTGTGAAAGATGTACCTAGCAAACACTCTAAGGGACTATTGAGTCTAATTTCAAGATGCTATGTCTTAAACTACAAGAGTTGTTGGCCTAATCAAAGCTATCTAAAGTGTGGTTCTGTAGAGTCATTTAATATTTCTTCACTTTTTTTTTTAATTGACTAGATTTTTCTGTTTTCCACTTACCTCTTTGAGTTTACATGATTTTAGAAGTTGATTTCTAATTATGATCTAATAAATGAAACCAGGAGTAAATGTAGAGAGATGTAAAAACACTTCCCATTGTGCAAAAAATTCAATGTATACATGCACAAAGAAAATTGAGATTTGTCTCAAACTGGATGAGCTTCAAATACTGAGACCTCAGCACCAAACTTCATTCCTGGCATAAAAATTCCTTTAGTCATACTTCTCTCCCCACAGCAGATACATTGCCCCTACTTAAACAACTACTTTCCCCAGCTCATCTTAGAAGCTGAGATGATAATCTGCAAAGTGGTCTTCCTTATGAGATGTGGTTGAGGATTTGTGAAACCTCACTATAGGAAACTTGTCAAAGAAAGAATGTGTTTGATGTGTCATTTTTTTCTGGTCAGTTATAATTTTATCCCACTCTTCTTCCAGAAAACCTATTTTTAAAATAATTTTACAAGATTTGTTTCAAAATTTTCAATGGTTTTAGAACTAAAATACAGTGCAGTTTTATAACATCACCCTTCAAGGTTTAATCTAAGCCCCATCTCTTCAGAGAATCTTCTTCAATTCTTTTATTGACCTCTCTTTATTTTTTTCAGAGCTAATATGTCTTACATCATTGATTTTATGCATTGCATTATATTGTTGTCTAAACAAATCTTAAGACTGTATTATTTCTTCTCATAGTTGATAAGCACTTTGAGAGCGGATTTTTCCCTTTCTTGTTTTTATTGTTTTGTGACTGTTCAATTGTTGGCAAATGTGTTTTGTTTTGCTTTGTTTTTAGTATCTGCTACAGTATTTGATTCAGTGAACAGTTAAAGTGTGACTTGTTACACTTTTTGAAGTACAGTAATTATCTTCTTCTAAATAAATATCCTTTTCATATTCTCCTTATTACTATGCCATTATTCTTTGAATATAAAACATAGTAATCATAGATATGTTGAAGTGAAAAGAATTTCAGAGATTATCAAATGTTCCTGTCAAATTCTGTCATTAGCTATAGGACCTTCTGCAAGTCACTGATGTGATTAAATCTTCTCTGAGGTCCTTTCAAGCTCTAATATTCTGGTGTGTAGGATTCCTGCCTACCAATTCATTTTGTCCTGTGTGATAAAACTTCCTAAAAGCTGATTTCTGGGAGGGTGACTGAGAGGATCCCAAAAAGGAAAAGAGTTGTGAGGAAGTAAGGGAAAGAGAAGCTGATGGGATTTCTGTTGATATATGGAAGACCATAAAAATAGATGGAACCACACCTGATATCTGTGGTCCTCAGAAACCCAGTCACCAGGTGTATACCTACCAAGGTTCTCCAGAAAAGGAGGGATGCAGAGAGACATTTTCTAGTGTGTGCTTTTGTTTTAATGCTAATGACCTCTTGTTTTCTAGCACAGAGAAAAGCAAACATATCAAGGGATGTGTTACACATTCTGTATCATGGCCATGAAAAGTGTGTTAACTGAGTAGGAAATCACAGTTCTCTGAGTTCAGAGTCTGTAGGAAATTAGACCCTGATTTTATATCCCTCAAGTGGTTCTGGTGAACCTGGTCAATCACCACATGTCTGTTAATAACACTGAGCTTTGAGAGGAAATGCCCTGGGAAGCCTCTGAGGCAAGACAACAATCTTCCTCAGGATAGAAATTAAACTGTACTAATATATAACATATAATATTCAATATACATCACACCCTGCCAGAGATGCTTAATTAATTATATATTAATGAATGTGTTGTAATCAAGTTTGTGTGTTAAATATTAATTGAATTCTTAACATTTTATGAGGTATATATTATTATTACTGTTATTATTATTATTTTGGACATGGAAAAATCGAGAAAAATTTAAGTGATTTAACTGACATTGTACCACTAATAAATTATGGAGCCAGGATTTATTCTGGACTTGCTTTCCTCTCTTCCTTCCTTCCCTCCTTCCTTGCTTCCATTTTATATTTCCAGTATGTTTTTAATAGATAATATTTTCCTGTGTTTCAAAAATCATAGTACTGTTTTAAATACTATGAATGCATAACCGTTGTATATATTTATGGGGTGCATGTGATGTCTTGATATCGGCAGACAATGTGAAATTATCAAATCTGGGTAACAGACGCATCCATAACCTCAAGCATTTATCATTTCTTTGTGTTAGGAGCATTCCAGTTCAACTCTTTTAGTTACTTTTAAATATACAGTAAATTATTGTTAACTATAGTCACCCTATTGTGCTACCAAATACTAGACCTTATTCCTTCTGTCTAACTGTGTTTTTGTACCCATTAACCATATCCTCTTTATATCTCCCTCCCCACTACCCCTCCCAGTCTCCAGTAGCCATCATTCTACTGTCTCTCTCCATGAGTTCAATTTTTTTAGCTGAGATATGAGTGAGAAATATGAGTGAGAACATGTGATAGTTGTCTTTTCATGCCTGATTTACTTCACTTAACATGATGTCCTCCAGTTCCATCTATGCTTTTGCAAATAACAGGATTTCATCATTTGTATAGCTGAAAAATATTTCACGGTGTATGTGCACCACAGTTTATTTATCCATTCATCCATTGATAGACACTTTGGTTGATTCCATATTTGGCTGTTGGGAATAGTGCTGAAATAAACATGAGAGAGCAGATATCGCTTCAATATACTGATTTCCTTTCTTTTGGATATATACCCAGCAATGGGATTGCTGGATTATATAGTAGTACTATTTTTAGTTTTTTAAGGAACTTCCATAATGTTCTCCATAGTGGCTGTAGCAGTTTACATTCCCACCAAGAGCGTACGAAGGTTTCCTTTTATCCACATCCTCACCAACATTAGTTAGGAAAAAAAGAAAAAAAATACAATGTATGTTTCCTTAGTCAAGCTGTTCAGAAGCTGTCTATTAAGCTGACTTACACAAATATCACATGTTCTCACTCATATTTGAGAGCTAAAAAGATTGAACTCATGGAGAGAGTAGAATGGTGGCTACTGGTGACTGGGAGGGTTAGTGGAGAGGGAGAGATAAAAAGGATATGGCTGATGGGTACAAAAATACAGTTAGACAGAAGGAATAAGGTCTAGTATTCGATAGCACAATAGGGTGACTATAGTTAACAATAATTTACTGTATATTTAAAAGTAGCTAAAAGAGTTGAACTGGAATCTTCCCAACATAAAGAAATGATAAATGCTTGAGGTTATGGATGCCTCAGTTACCCAGATTTGATCATTACACATTGTCTGTCTGTATCAAGACATCACATGTACCCCATAATATGTACAAAAAATTTCAACTTTTACATTCGATTCAGAGGGTATGTGTACAGGTTTGTTTCATGGGTACATTGCATGACGCTGAAGTCTGAGGTACAAATGATCTCATCACCCAGGTAGTGAGCATAACTGACTTTTAAAATATCACTTACACTTTCTGATTATTTTACCTGACAATACTTAAGGTGTTCCCATTGCCCTGTGTAGCTGAGATTATGTCATGAATGTTGTGGATCTACAGTAAAATACTTACACATACACCTAGTTATGTGCTGCATGATTTCCTGACTAAATTGGAAGATTCTCCAGTGCACTAGATTTTGCCTTCCTTTGCATCCTCCACTACTATTGGCACGAAGTTGGTACATTATTTTTGCTGAAATTGGCATGTTCATAATTAAAAGTGTAACTGTTTAAATAAAAAAGATATTGACTAGAAATTCTATAAAGAAATGGTATATATCAACCTTAATAAGATAAAACTGATGCATGACATAATACTAAAATAAAATGAGGTAACATAATTAAAAAAATCAGAATAATATCAAAATACATAAAATTGAAAGTATACTTTCCATCCCTGCTCTTATCTCTCTGGTTTCCCTTGCATGTATGCATACACATGCACAAACACACACGCATCTGAATCAACTTTATTAATTTTATTTAATTTTTGTTTCCATATCGTGGTTTCTTTAACCAAATACAAGCAGATTCAAATATAGATTAATACTTTTTGCCTCTTATCATTTAAAATGAGTATTCGTTTTACATATCTGAACTTTTTTTTGTTTACTTAATAGTATGGAAGAGAGCTTTTAATATCAGTACAAAGAGTTCTAATTATTTTTACCATTTCATATTGCTTCACTCTATGGATAATTTATTTAATTTTTATCTTATTGATAGGTAATGAAGTTTTCTCCTATTTATTTTATTATAGTACCACATTAAGTAATAGTGAACATATACTGTTTCTTACGTATCCAGATATATTCATAGAATAAATCCTCAGTAATAAGATTTTATTTCAAAAGGTATGCACACTTGTAAATAGAAAATTGCCTTTATAAGTAGTTTAATGTCTATCTAAATGCCTAAATCTTTAGCTTCATATCTCACTAGTCTCCTAACCAGCATCTTTTTCTTCTAAACTGATGGACGAGTTCCACTTCTCAGAACACATGTTGTTTTACCCTCCACATTCTGCATATGCTCTTCCCTTTGCCTAGAAGGCTATCCCCTCAACCCTGCTGTCCTAAGATCCTATTTTAAGATTCTACTAGACTATCACCACATTCTGTTACATCAATTAACCTAACTTTATACCTATCATATTGGCCAATCCCTCCTCTATCCTCCAAAACTAACCTGCAGATACTTCTATCATTGCAGCTCATTTAATATTTCAGTAAGTGCACGAGTATCTGTGTGTGCCAGGCATTCTGTTACTTGTTGGCAATAGAGAGTAAATATGATATATTTTGCTCTACCCTCAAGGAATTCCAGTCTAGAAGGGGAAAATAAAGGTTTTCAATAAATAATAGCATAATCATTTATAATTATAATTATGCTGTGCACTATTAGGAACATGTATAGAATAGCGAAAGAATATATAATGCTGGAACCTTCCCCGGTTGCTGTGGTCATCAGAAGAGTTCTTGGAAAAATTCTATCAAGGTTTAGTCCCGAGGGTACATGTACAGGACAAGGGCAGGGTGAACAAGTGGAGAACAAAGATATCATTACATAGATATAATAGCATTTGGAAAAGGCTCCAACAGCATGGAGCCTGGCACACTAGAACACAAGGGAAGTTAGTGTTCAAGGGAGAGAAAAATGTAAAATAGGGCTGAGGAGGTAGGCAGAATCCTGCATTGTAGTAATTTGTTGCTTTCTATTTCCCAGCCTCACTGCTATTTTTTCTATAATCATAAAATAATGCCCATCACATTATAAACTTTTGGTAATAAATATTTGAGAATAAATAAATATATTATATTCATCAGTAGTGGATGAAAACTGTCAAAACTAGTATCAACTCAGAATACTTCATGCCTAGAAAAACAAGTGCTGAGCAATGCATCCCTCATGAGGGATATCTAGATCTCTTCGGCAATCCTTCCTGCTCCCCTCCAGGTGTTCTATCGTCTAGGCTTCCACCAACTACCACATCAGTGAAAATGCAATAATTGCAATGCAGAGGAACAGATTTCTATAAACCAATAAAGTCATTTCAGAGTATGGGAGGTAGAGAGACTCTGAGAAGTTGCTTCAAGATGGAAGGCGATGAGGAAAGAAGGTAGTAAGAGGGAAAAGAGAGACTTCGGTCTGGAAATTACTAGGCTAATCGTCCACCCAACTCCACATAACCCAAGTCTCAGTATGTTGGTCAAACAAGCAAATTCAAAGTTTTACAGGAGGGGTGGAAAGAGACAAGAAGAACAAGGATAACTTTTCTTCTGTAGCTCCAACATAGTCTTCAAGTGCAGACTATATGTTTAGCACCGTTTTATCCACTACCGAGAAAAATAAGATAAAACTTCCTCAGCAAATCACCTGAGAAGTCTGTAAAAAGTTCTCACAGCAGAAACTGGATAAAAGTTATCAGCTGCTGGTAGTCTGCTCCTACTTAATCAATGCTTCCCCATTACCCTTACAATATGCCTAATAAATTTATTATAGTAGCATCCAAGGCTCTGACCACCTCCTATCAGCACAGATTCCCTTTCCACTACTAGTAACTTAATATCTTGTGCTCCAGAAAAGTAAACCAAACGTAGCTCCTGAATTCATTGGGCATTTCATGCTCCTCTGCCTTTGTCCATGCTCTTCCCTTCCTGGCTTATTTTACTGCAATCTGTCATCCAGATCTCAAATTCAGCACTACCTCTGATCTCCAAGCTTACTCTGACTTTGCCAGGGACATTTAGACTTGCCTTTTCCTAGCTTCCCATATCACTACATGCAAATTTACACCATGGCAATTATCTTTCCCCTTATTAGAATATAATCTCTTCAAGGATAGGAAAGTTGTATTATCATTTCTGTTTCCTCAGTACATCTCACAGATTCTGATATGTAAAAAGGGCCAAAAAACATTTCTTGGATTATCTTTACTGAGAGGAGCCTAAAAGGCAGAAAATCCAACTTATGACAGTCATCTCCTCCCTACTAACTAATTCTGAGATACTTCATGTAGAGAAAAATCCTATTCTCTTGTAATTAGATGTATCCTTGGAAGAGCTAGCATAGCTCTTCAGTGTATAATGAAATCCCAATGACTGAAAACAGATTTCTGCTAGAGTACAAACAGAAAATGAATCAGGGCACAAGGGGAGAGAGGTATAAAACAAGAAGAGGATAGAAGTATAACAGATTCTGTAACCTTGCTTGAACTAAAGTCTCATATAGGAATAATTTGTAAGAGCATTATATTCCTGGTGATTCAATAAATGCTATGTTTGTTGAGAGTAAGGCATGAAAGGCTAGGAACAAGGGTGGATTACAGTAAAGTGAGAGTAGAGATACAAAAAAAGTTGTAGGCAGGGTGGTAGAAAGGGCATGCTGTGTTTTGCACCAGGCTGCTCTATTCATGTAGGCAGAACTGCTGGTGTAATATACATGAATGGAGTGGCCTGTTGCAAAACAAAACAGAGAGATGAGGTCTCTGGTTGTAATTCCATCTAAAAGCTCATCTCCAACTTGGAATTCTGGTCAAATATGGCAGTCTTATATTTGTTCATTTCATTTTTCATGAAAATAAATAAATCTGTATTTGTTTGTGAAATTTTCCACTATCTAATTTTGGTAATTAACTTGATTTCTTTGTAAATCTTTGAGGGAACACAAAATATATTGGGAATAGAGGACAGTTGTGGCTTGCAGCCTGCTAACTTACAAACTCTGCTTAGAAGATGATGAGAAAATTAGAATAGATAAACTAATTAAACTTTCCCAAGCCACAAACCTGGTAAATGGTGAAAAGCTGGATTCAAATCAGGCAATCCAGTTTCGATTATGGTGCTCTCAATTGCCACTCCAGGGGTTCTTAGCTGTGTGTGTGTGTGTGTGTGTGTGTGTGTGTACATATAAATGCATCATAGACCCCTTGGAAGGCTGGTGAGAGCTGAACCCTTCTCAGAATAATATATTGCACACATAAAATATACAAGGAATTAAAAATGGCCAATAAATATATAGAAAAAATGCTCACCATCACTTATCATCAGGAAAATGCAAATCAAAACCACAATGATAGATTGTCTCACCCCAGTTAGGATGACTATTATCAAAAAGACAAAATAATAAATTCCAGTGAGGATGTGGAGAAAAGAGAACTCTTATACACTATTGGTGGGAATATAAACTAGCATAGCCACTGTGAGGAACAATACAGAGTTTCCTTTAAAAAAAAGAAAAAACTACAAATAGAACTACCATATGATCCATCCATCCCGCTACTGGGCATTTATCCAAAGGAAGGAAAATCAATATATCAAAGAGACATCTATACCCTCTTATTTATTGCAGCACTGTTCACAATAACCAAGACATGGAATCAACCCATGTCTGGCAGCAGATGAAGAGATTTTTTTAATGCAGTACATACATACAATGGAATATTACTCAGCTATAAAAATAACGAAATCCTGTTATTTGCAACAACATGTGTGGGACTGGGGTACATTATGTTAAGTGAAATAAAGCAGGAACAAAAAGCTGTTCATCACATGTTCTCATTCTTATGTGGAAATTTTAAAAAGTTAATCATGGCCAGGCACGGCGGCTCACGCCTGTAATTCCAGCACTTTGGGAGACCGAAGCCACCTGTCAGGAGCACCTGTCAGGAGTTTGAGACCAGCCCGGCCAAGATGGTGAAACCCTGCCTCTACTAAAAATACAAAAATTAGCCGGGCATGGTTGCGGGCCCCTGTATTCCCAGCTACTCGGGGAGCTGAGGCAGGAGAATCGCGTGAACCCGGGAGGTGGAGGTTGCAGTGAGCAGAGATAGTACCATTGCACTCCAGCCTAGGCAACGTAGCCAGACTCTGTCTCAAAAAAAAAGTTAATCTTCCAGAAGGAAAAAGCAGACTAAAGGTTACTAGAGGCTGAAAAAAGGAGAAAGGGAGATATTTGTTAAAGGATACAAAATTACAGCTAGATAGGAGACACAAGTTCTTATGTTTTATAGCACTGTAGGATGACTATAGCCAAAAATGATATTTTTTATATTTTCAAATAGCTAGAAGAGAAAATATCAAATATTCCCAACAAAAAAAAAATGATACTTGTTTGAAATTATGAGTATGCCAACTACCCTGATCTGATCTCTACATGTTGTATGTATCTCATCACTATGTACCCCATAAATATGTATAATTATTGTCAATTTAAAATAAATTTAAGAATATAAGAACACAGATAAAATCAATTATACTAAACTGTAGTTTTCAAATATTTTTTCAATTGTGATATAGTAATACAAGTGCTTTCTGAACACACTGAATAAGATCTAGTGAGAATCTAACAGCTAAACCAATTTTAAAATAGTGATGATCCATAAACAGAACTAAAAACAAAAACCACATGATTATCTCAATAGATGCAGACCAGGCTTTCAATAAAAGTCAGCATTCCTTCATGATAAAAAACACTCAACAGACTAGACTTTGAAGGAACCTACCTCAAAATATTAAGAGCCATATATGACAAACCCATAGCCAACATCATACTGAGTGGGCAAAAGAAGCATTCCACTTGAAAACTGGCACAAGATAAGGATGCCCTCTCTTACCACTCCCATTCAACATAGTATTAGAAGTTCTGGCGAGGGCAATCAGGCAAGAGAAAGAAATACAGGGCATTCAAATAGGAAAAGAGGAAGTCACACGATCCCTATTTGCAGACGACATGATCCTGTATCTGGAAAACCCCATAGTCTCAGCCCAAAAGCTTCTTAGGCTGATAAACAACTTCAGCAAAGTCTTGAGATACAAAATCAATGTTCAAAAATCACTAGTATTCCTATACATGAACGACAGTCAAGCTGAGAACCAAATCAGGAATGAAATTCCATTCACAATTGCCACAAAAAGAATAAAATACCTAGGAATAAAGCTAAATAGGGAAGTGGAAAATTTCGACAAGGGAGAGCTACAAACCACTGCTCAAAGAAACCAGAGATGTCACAAACAAATGGAAAAATATTCCACGCTCATGGATAGGAAGAATCAATATCGTTAAAAGCACCATACTGCCCAACGCAATTTATAGACACAGTGCTATTTCCATCAAACTACCATTGACATTCTTCACAGAACTAAAGAAAACTATTTTAAAATTCATATAGAACCAAAAAAGAGCCTCAATAGTCAAGGCAATCCTGAGCAAAACTAATAAAGGTGAAGGCATCACACTCCCTGAATTCAAACTATATTGCAGGGCTACAGTAACCAAAACAGTTTGGTACTGATACAAAAATAGACACATAGGCTAATGAAACAGAATAGAGAACCCAGAAATAAGACCACACACCTACAACTATCTGATGTTTGACAAACCTGGCAAAAACAAGCAATGGAAAATGAATTCTCTGTTCAGTAAATGGTGTTGGGATCACTGACTAGCCATATGCAGTAGATTGAAACTGAACTCCTTCCTTACACTATATACAAAAATTAACTCAAGATGGCTAAAAGACTTAAATGTAAAACCCAAAACTATAAAATCCCTCGTAGACAACCTAGGCAATACCATTCAAGGCATAGGCACGGGAAAAGATTTCATGATGAAAATTCCAAAAGAAATTGCAACAAAAGCAAAACTGGACAAATTAGATCTAATTAAACCAAAGATCTTCTGCACAGCAAAAGAAACTATCAACAGAGTAAACACACAACCTACAGAATAGGAGAAAATTTCTTCAAATTATGCATGTCACAAAGGTCTAATATCTGTCATTTATAAGGAACTTGAACAAATTTACAAGAAAAAAAGACCTATTAAAAAGTGAGCAAAGGACATGAACAGTTTTCAAAAGAAGACTTACATGCAGCCAATAATCATGTTTTAAAAACTCAACATCACTAATTGTTAGGGAAATGCAAGTAAAAACCACAATGAGATACCATCTCACACCAGTCAGAATGTCTGTTACTAAAGAGTCACAAAATAACAGATGTTGGTGAGGTTGTAGAGAAAAGGGAACGTGTACACACTGTTGGAGGGGGTGTACATTAGTTCAGCCACTGTGGAAGACAGTGTGGCAATTCCTCAAAAAGACCTAAAGACAGAAATACCATTTAACCCAGCAATCCCATTACTGGGTGTATACCTAAAGGAAGATAAATTATTCTATTATGAAGACCTATGCATGTATATGTTCATTGCAGCACTATTCACAAAAACAAAGACATGGAATCAACCTAAATGCATCAATGATAGTGTGGATAAAGGAAATGTAGTACGTATACACCATGGAATACTATGCAACCATAAAAAGAATGAGATCATGTCCTTTGACAGGACGTGGATGGAGGTGGAAGTCATTATCCTTAGCAAACTAACAGAAACAGAAGACCAAATACTGCATGTTCTCATGTATAAGTAGGAGCTAAATATTAAGTACACATGGACACAAGGAAGAGAACAATAGACACTGGGGCCTCTCAGAGGGAAGAAGGTAGGAGGAGGGAGAGGATCAGGAAAAATAACTAATGATTACTAGACTTAATACCTGGGTGATGAAATAATCTGTGCTGCAAACCCCCATGATTGAAGTCTACCTGTGTAACAAACCTGCACTTGTACCCCTGAACTTAAAATAAAAGTTAAAAAATAAAATGAAATAGTGATCTTTAACAACATTGTGAGATTTCTGCAACAGCTTTTTATGACATAAATATATTTGTGATGACAGTATCACAAGTACTGATAATACTGATTGCATTCATAATTGAAAGAAATGTTACATGTCAATTAGATATTAGTAAAAAATAAATGTGTAATTTTTTTCACCTAGGTTCCCAAACCTCCTGGATTCTATTCATAGACCTCTTTAGAGTATATGATATACAGATGAAGAACCCAACTTGTGCTCCACTATTCCTCCTGCTCACATTTATGTTTTGGAAATACTTATTGCTCTTATGTGGAGAATGAAGATGGGAAACCATGAGGAGAAAGGTAGAGAGGCCAACTCGCAGGTCATTGCAATAGTATTGACTAAGTAGTGCTCTATGTACTACCCTATAATAGTACATTGTGAGGTGGTACTACTAGGCAGTAGAGACTGCCTTGTCTAGGGAGATGGCAGCAGAGACGAAGAGACATAAATGAAGTCAATAAATATTATTAAAATAGGAGGACTATTTAGTGGATTGTATAGGGTAGTAGATGAGAAAAAAGGGGGAATCAAACTTGTGAATTTATTAATAGCTAATTATTTATTTGACTACATCCATTTTCCCTCTCTACTCTCTAGTTTCTTCTCTTTGTACCTCTGACTCATCTTCCTTCTTTGAAGACAAGAGCTCTCTAGTGAGTCACCTAAAGTGCAGTCTGAGGAGTCAAGGGTACTGCAAATGTGAGAGCCATATTCAGATATTGGCGTGTGTAACATGTCGAAGAATGGCTAATCTGACATGCTGTATTTATGCAGAAATATTAACTAGGATCCATGAGTAACGCTTTGAGGGCAAAGCCACAGTTCAGGGCTTAACTGTTTCCCTAGAATGTCTTCTAATACCATAAATTCTCTAGTAGAGATTAGGTATTTATTCTCGAGCTTTAGGGCTTTACTAGTCAGATGAAATGTCTTACTTCATGCTTTAATTTTATGGTTCTATTTTTAACAATTTCCTGAACAGTACATTCTACCATGTCTCAAAATAAACAATTTCTTATATTTTTATAAATCTGGACAAAGTCTGCCTTGTACATTAATGTGTTTTTTAAAAATTCGATAGATAACTATAAAGTCATTTATTTCTCAGTTAATATATATAAGAATTTAAAGCATTTTCATTACTATTTTTTGAATGGGTAAAAGATTAGGGACAAAATACTTCAGACTTTTTTAACCATGTTTATTTTATTTAAAATAATTCTTGTAAAAAAAAACAAGACATTGACCTATTGAACATAGTGTATTTATTATTTTTCCCTTTTATGCAATATTGGAATATACTTCAATTCAAAATAAGAAATCCTAAAAGTATAATACTTCTTTGGAAACATATACAAAGGCCAATGCATACAAAGGACAATGCTAACTACAGAAGTGCATCAAAGACTAATAATAATTGACAAAAATCCAGTATTTTAACAATAATTAATACTAGATAAATTGATAGATCCTATTACAGTATGAAATTCTGCCATTTAATTTCAAGTAAGAACCCTATTTCCATTCTAGTACCTGCTATTTTACACATGTTTAAAACAACAGCAACAATAACAATATTATTAGTTAGTATTTATTAAAGCATTAATGAACACCAAGCATTGTTAAATATATTACATGTATTTTTGCTTAATTTTCACATTACTAATGGTTAAATATTATTACCACATTTTGTAGGTAAAAAAACTGAGGCTTAGAAACATTGAAAAAAACTTGCTCAACGTTGCAAAACAAGAAATCTGTGACTCTGAAATTGATACCTACAACAGGTTGATCTAACTAATTGCTGGATACAAATCCCTCAAAGACAAGAGAAACAGATCTTGTATTTTAGTGGATCTCCGGCATCCAGCAAGGACCTGAAACACAGTAGATGTTCAACAAATACTTATGTGACTAAAGATTGACATTTCAGGAGCAGAAATTTATATTCAAAAACAAAGATGAGAATTTTGGCAGGAAAGTGGGAATGAGACAAAAGTACATTTCCATTTTAACCTTTTTTTTTCTTTTTTTTCTTTTTTTTTTTAATTATACTTTAAGTTCTAGGGTACATGTGCATAACATGCAGGTTTGTTACATATGTATACATGTGCCATGTTGGTGTGCTGCACCCATCAACTCGTCAGCACCCATCAATTCATCATTTATATCAGGTATAACTCCCCAATGCAATCCCTCCCCCCTCCCCCTCCCCATGATAGGCCCCAGTGTGTGATGTTCCCCTTCCCGAGTCCAAGTGAGCTCATTGTTCAGTTCCCACCTATGAGTGAGAACATGCGCTGTTTGGTTTTCTCTTCTTGTGATAGTTTGCTAAGAATGATGGTTTCCAGCTGCATCCATGTCCCTACAAAGGACGCAAACTCATCCTTTTTTATGGCTGCATAGTATTCCATGGTGTATATGTGCCACATTTTCTTAATCCAGTCTGTCACTGATGGACATTTGGGTTGATTCCAAGTCTTTGCTATTGTGAATAGTGCCACAATAAACATACGTGTGTATGTGTCTTTGTAGTAGAATAATTTATAATCCTTTGGGTATATACCCAGTATTGGGATGGCTGGGTCATATGGTACATCTAGTTCTAGATCCTTGAGGAATTGCCATACTGTTTTCCATAATGGTTGAACTAGTTTACAATCCCACCAACAGTGTAAAAGTGTTCCTATTTCTCCACATCCTCTCCAACACTTGTTTTTCCTCACTTTTTAATGATTGCCATTCTAACTGGTGTGAGATGGTATCTCATTGTAGTTTTGATTTGCATTTCTCTGATGGCGAGTGATGATGAGCATTTTTTCATGTGTCTGTTGGCTGTATGAATGTCTTCTTTTGAGAAATGTCTGTTCATATGCTTTCCCCGCTTTTTGCTGGGGTTGTTTGTTTTTTTCTTGTATATTTGTTTGAGTTCTTTGTAGATTCTGGAAATTAGCCCTTTGTCAGATGAGTAGATTGCAAAAATTTTCTCCCATTCTGTAGGTTGTCTGTTCACTCTGATGGTAGCTTCTTTTGCTGTGCAGAAGCTCTTTAGTTTAATTAGATCCCATTTGTCAATTTCGGCTTTTGCTACCATTGCTTTTGGTGTTTTACACATGAAGTCCTTGCCCATGCCTATGTCCTGAATGGTACTACCTAGATTTTCTTCGAGGGTTTTTATGGTATTAGGTCTAACATTTAAGTCTCTAATCCATCTTGAATTAATCTTCGTATAAGGAGTAAGGAAAGGATCCAGTTTCAGCTTTCTACTTATGGCTAGCCAATTTTCCCAGCACCATTTATTAAATAGGGAATCCTTTCCCCATTTCTTGTTTTTGTCAGCTTTGTCAAAGATCAGATGGTTGTAGATGTGTGGCATTATTTCTGAGGGCTCCGTTCTGTTCCATTGGTCTATATCTCTGTTTTGGTACCAGTACCATGCTGTTTTGGTTACTGTAGCCTTGTAGTATAGTTTGAAGTCAGGTAGCGTGACGCCTCCGGCTTTGTCCTTTTGACTTAGGATTGTCTTGGCAATGCGGGCTCTTTTTTGGTTCCATATGAACTTTAAAGCAGTTTTTTCCAATTTGGTGAAGAAACTCATTGGTAGCTTGATGGGGATGGCATTGAATCTATAAATAACCTTGGGCAGTATGGCCATTTTCACAATATTGATTCTTCCTATCCATGAGCATGGTATGTTCTTCCATTTGTTTGTGTCCTCCTTGATTTCACTGAGCAGTGGTTTGTAGTTCTCCTTGAAGAGGTCCTTTACATCCCTTGTAAGTTGGATTCCTATGTATTTTATTCTCTTTGAAGCAACTGTGAATGGAAGTTCATTCCTGATTTGGCTCTCTGCTTGTCTGTTACTGGTGTATAAGAATGCTTGTGATTTTTGCACATTAATTTTGTATCCTGAGACTTTGCTAAAGTTGCTTATCAGCTTAAGAAGATTTTGGGCTGAGACGATGGGGTTTTCTAAATATACAATCATGTCATCTGCAAACAGGGACAATTTGATTTCTTCTTTTCCTAACTGAATACCCTTGATTTCTTTCTCTTGCCTGATTGCCCT
>NW_022295253.1:0-1772 GCF_002776525.5 Piliocolobus tephrosceles
AAGGAAGGAAGGAAGGAAGGAAGGAAGGAAGGAAGGAAGGAAGGAAGGAAAGGAAAAGAAAGCAAGCCTTTAAACAAAAAATAATCAGCAGACCCACCACTGTAGAAAATACCAAAGAGATTTCTTCAAGGAAAAAGAAAATTATCCCAGATAGACAAATGCAAATGTAGGAAGGGAGCAATATGAGGATAAAAGGATCTTACTCTACAAATTCACAAAAGGGAAAGACCAGTTATCCTTTGGCCATAAACTCAAGCCCTAAACAAGTAATCACAAAATCAATTTTAAACTTTTTCATGAGCATTTATTTTGTCATATAAATATTATCTTATCCTATGTATTAATTTTAGAAGAATCATATTATGAAAATGTATTATAATACATATATAATTTTCTTCCTATAGAACCTGTGCCTTTTAAACAACTAAATGTATTCTAGCCAGGCATAGTGGCATGCACCTGTAGTTCCAGCTACTCAGGAGGCTGAGGCAGGAGGACTGTTTGAACCCAAGAGTTCAAGGCCAGCCAGCCTGGATAATATAGGTAAGCCCTTCCTTTAAAGAATGTATTCTTAAGGTGACAAAAACTAATGGATTGGAAAGATTTTTCCCATTCTCATTTTTAGGTGCTTTATTGCTTAAGTAGAGAAAAACAATTTACTTTTATTTATTTAATTCTGATTCAGTCTCCTCACCAAACTGTCTTACCGATTTTAATCTTTTTTTCCTATAGTTCCAGATTTTCTAAGTATGTAACTATAACATCAGCACAAAGAAATACTTTATCTTTTCTTTTCCAATGCTCATATCTGTTATTTTACTTTATTCTATTATTTCATTTCCTAGAACCACTTAAAAAAAAATAAAAATGTTGCTATCAAGCATCCTCATCTATTTTGTGAGGTTAATTATAAAGTTTTAGTGTTTTTCCATTCATGGTATTACTATTGGTTTTTGATAAGCTGTTATAGTATTATATTTATGTAGTTTTCTTCTAGGGATATTTAATTTAGACTTTTTCTTGGGAATAACTGCTATATTTTAACAAAATAATTGCAGCATCTCTTATATGATCATACAGTTTTTTCTCTTAATATTTTTATGAAATGTATTATGCTGATCAACTTCCTAATGTTGAATCGCTCATGCATTCCTGGAGTACACCCTACTTGGTTAAAATGTTTTCTTTTTAATCTTTGCTAAGCTATAATAATTATTATTATTTTATTTAGAATGTTTGCACCTATTGTCATAAATAACAGAAAATTGATGGGTTTATTTGTACTCTATTGTGTTTTGATATTATGGTTTTCCAGGTTCATAAACAATTTGGAGGATTTTCCATATTGTTCTAAGGCTTTGAATTATTTAAGAATCTTAAAATTATATGTTCTTTAAAGTTTAAATAAAACTTAGCTATGAAGCTAGGAATAAAAAAGAAAATTGGCCTGGCATGGTGGCTCATGCCTATAATCACAGCACTTTGGGAGGCCAAGGTGGGTGAATGACTTGAGCCCAAGAGTTTGAGACCAGCCTGGACAATATGACGAAACCCAATCTCTACAAAAAAATTAGCCAGGAGTCACAGCATGCGCCTGTAGTCCCAGCTACCTGAGAGGCTGAGGTAGGAGGATCACTTGAGCATGGGAGTTTGAGGCTGCAGTGAGCCATGATCATACCACTATACTCAGGCCTCAGCAACAGAGTGAGACTCTGTCTCAAAAAGGAAGGAAGGAAGGAAGGAAGGAAGGAAGGAAGGAAGGAAGGAAGGAA
>NW_022295255.1:0-1500 GCF_002776525.5 Piliocolobus tephrosceles
ATATAGGACTCCCATGACTGAAATTTTTAATTCCCAGACTTGTCCACAATGAGTGTCCAGAAATTTTTGAATTTTAGTTCAGGTTTTCTACCCTAACACTTGTTCCCGCAGTGCTTTCCACTACTGAGCCTGCTCCAGTAAGTCAGAACTTCCTGTATTTTCCTGTCTGTCTGTACAACTGGGGGAGGGAGCTTGCCCTGTGACCTCACTCTCCTGTGGATCTAAAAGAGTTGTTAATTTTAGTTTCTTCAGCCTTTTATTTGTTGTTTGGGTACAGTGGCAACTTACAAGCTCTTTACATGTGGAGTGAAAACGGAGAGTCTCTACAAAGCTTTTTAAGTGAGTAGTCTACCAGTATCTATTCTTCCAAAAAAAAAAAAAAAAAAAAAAAGACATAGGATTTGTTGATCTTATTGTTTTTCGCATCTCCTTCAGGTAAGCTCTGATTCTGGTTATTTCTTTTCCTCTACTGGCACGGGGGTCGGTTTGCTCTTGTATCTCTAGTTCTTCTAGATGCAATATTGGATTGATAATTTGAGGTCTCTCTTACTTTTAGTATAGGCATTTAGTGCTATAATCTTTCCTCTTGTTTAATTTGTGTCCCAGAGATTCTGGTAAGTTGTATCTTCGTTCTCATTAGTTTCAAAGAATTTATTGATGTCTGCCTTAATTTTTTTGTTTATACAAATGTCTTTCAGGAACAGCTTAATTTCCATGTAATTTATGGTTTTGAGCACTTTTCTTAGTATTCATTTCTATTTTTATTGTGCTATAGTCCAAGAATGTGATTGATATAAATTCTTTTTTTTTTTTTAATTTGCTGAGAATTGTTTTATTGCTGATTGTGTGGTCAATTTTAGAGAATGTGCATGTGTAAATGAAAAGAATGTATATACTCTCTCGTTTTTCTGTGGCAACTTCTGTAGATGTCTGTTGGGGCCGTGTGATCAAGTGTTGTGTTTAAGTCTCAAATATCTGTGTTATTTTTCTGCCTTGATGATACGTCCAATTCCAGTGAGTGTTGAATTTCACCAGTATGTGGTTATCTAAATTTCCTTTAGAATGTTAAGGACTTGTTTTATAAATATTGGTGCCCCTGTGTCAGGTGCATTTTTAATTAAAATAGTTAGGTTTTATTGAATCAAACCCTTTGTCATTATGAAATGTTCTTCTTTTTATGTGTGTTTTTCTTAAATAATTGTTCATTTAAAGTCAGTTTCGTATGAAATTAGAATAGCAATACCTCCTTTTTTCACTTTTCCATTTGATTTGGTATATTTTTTTTCGTCACTTTACATTGAACCAATGGGTGTTCTTGCATTTGAGATGTGTCTGTTGAAGACAGCACACAGTACATCTTGCTTCTTTATCAGACTTGCCACTCTGTTTTTTTTAATTGGAGCATGTAGCTCATTTACATTCAAAGTTCATATTGATATGTGTGAATTTGTTATTGTCATTGAAATGTTAGCTGGTAATTATGCAGACTTGACTGTGTAG
>NW_022295258.1:0-3765 GCF_002776525.5 Piliocolobus tephrosceles
TGCAGGGAGTCTGCATGTTACATAAGATCACCTAGACACAGTGGGGCCGCTGAACAATCAGATATGCATTTGTGTCTGGTGGGCCAGGGGAGACTGTACCTGTAAACATAATCTATCCATTTACACTGCCATGCTGAAATGTTTGCAGTAGCACCTTAAAAGGTCTTGCAGCTCACTAGGAATTTCCTTGTGGGCAAAATGTGGGGGAGGCGTGTAGCTTCATCTTGTAGCCTTCTTATTTTGGAACCAAAAGGGGAAGGCAGGTTTGCATCGCCCAGTTCCCAGCTTGACTTTTCCCTTTGGCTCAATGAGTTTCGGATTTCAAGATTCAGTTTCCTTTCACGCCCTCTGCAGTGGGTCTTGCTCGGCTCCCACGCGCTCCCCCTGGGGGGTGCTGAGCCTCTCCAGGTCCCAGCTCAACAAGGCTTGGCAGAGTGGATCAACTTGGAGGGTAGATGAGCTTCTGGGAGAGCCAGGCTCCTGCAGGCTGGCAGAGTGTGAAGAGTGGGTAACCTGAGCACAGCCTTGTGTGTGTGTGTGTGGGGAAACTGAATGATGCACAAGGGCTTTAGGAAAGTATTGAAATGTTTGTCTTGGCCGGACGTGGTGGCTCATGCCTGTAATCCCAGCACTTCGAGAGGCCAAGGCAAGCAGATCAGCCTGAGGTCAGGAGTTCAAGACCAGCCCGGCCAACATGGCGAAACCTTGTCTCTATGAAAAGTTAAAAAATTAGCCAGGCGTGGTGGGGTGTACCTGTAGTCCCAGCTACTTGGGAGGCTGGGGCAGGAGAATTGCTTGAACCCGGGAGGTGGAGGCTGCAGCGAGTCGAGGTGGCGCCACTGCAGTCCAGCCTGGGTGACAGAGCGGTACTTTGTCTCAAAAAAAAAAGTTTGTCTTGTGTTGGCCAGTAGAAAACATTGAGTTATGATTTCTGGCATTGTAGAGGTTAGACTTGAATACATTGCAAGTGATGGCAAATCCCTAATTATGGTGCCTTCACAGGACAGAGCTCGATTACTGTCTCCAGTACGAGGTCATTGTCAGCAAATTGTTTGTTCCTCTGTGTGCTTGTCTTTGACCTCGTGGTCCAAGGCGGCTGGCCTAGCACTCTTCATCACATTTGCCTTCCACTAGCAGGGCTAATAAGGCATGGGTAGAGAAGGCCACACCCCCACTTTAAAGGTGTGTCCCAGCAGCTGCTCATAGCACTTCTGCTTGTTTCTTACTGGCTGTGACTTAGCCTGTCATCCGAAGTGACATGGTTGTATACTTAGCTGTATGGATCAGGGAAAATGTAACTTTGATTTTTTTAGTTGTGTGCTCCCCTAAAGTTTGGGCTTCTAGTAGGAAGAAGGATTTCTGCCGTAAGCATCCCTCCAGACCCCTGCATCTATGGAAACATCGGCCTATCCATTCCACAGGTGACAGTCGGGTCCACAGTGATCATTTGCTACTTTCCTTCTCTTCCTCC
Source organism: Piliocolobus tephrosceles (assembly GCF_002776525.5). Taxonomy (NCBI): domain Eukaryota; kingdom Metazoa; phylum Chordata; class Mammalia; order Primates; family Cercopithecidae; genus Piliocolobus; species Piliocolobus tephrosceles. Next base: position 1,472 of record NW_022295258.1, read on the forward strand.
TTTTCTCCTTCCCTTTCTCTTTCTCTCCCTCTGGTCAGCTTTAGCAGGGTCTAATAAAATCCACCTATTTTAGGTTTACAATTGGATGTTTTGACAGCTGTGAGTTAGTTTGTTTGTTTGTTTGTTTTTTTGAGACGGAGCCTCGCTCTGTTGCCCAGGCTGCTGGAGTGCAGTGGCGTGATCTTGGCTCACTGCAACCTCCGCCTCCTAGGTTCAAGTGATTCTCGTGCCTCAGCCTCCCGAGTAGCTGGGATTACAGGCACCCACCACCATGTCCAGCTAATTTTTGTATTTTCAGTAGAGACGAGGTTTCACCATCTTGGTCAGGCTGGTCTTGAACTCCTGATCTCAAGATCCACCCGCCTTGGCCTCCCAAAGTACTGGGATTACAGGTGTGAGTAACCGCGCCCGGCTTGACAGCTGTGTTTATAGGTGTGTACCAGCCCCCTAATATGTGATACAGAACATTTCTGTCACTCTGCGAGCTTCCCCGTCCCTTTGTGTCAGTCTCCTCTCCCCAGCCTTGCCCTTGACAACTGCTGATCTTCTTTCTGTCAATAGAGTTCTGCTCTCTTGTAGAATTTCATATAAATGGAATCGTACAAACTGTAGAGTTCAGTCTGTGTCTTCTTTTACTTGGCATCGTGTTTTTGAGGTTCGTGCCTGCTGTTGCAAGCATCAGTAGTTCATTGCTTTTTCCTGCTGAGAAATATTCCCGTATGGCCATACCACAGTGTGTGTGTCTGTGCACCAGTTGACGGACACTGGAGTTCTTTCTAATTTTTGCCCATTACAAAATCAATTTTCTCTAAACCTTCATGTACTCATCCTAGTGGGGAAAGCAAACATCCTGATCGCAATGCCGATTTTAAAGGGAAGTCTTTTTTTTTTTTTTGAGACGGAGTCTCACTCTGTCGCCCTGGCTGGAGTGCAGTGGCCTGATCTCAGCTCATTGCAAGCTCCGCCTCCCGGGTTTATGCCATTCTCCTGCCTCAGCCTCCCGAGTAGCTGGGACTACAGGCGCCCGCCACCTCGCCCGGCTAGTTTTTTGTATTTTTTAGTAGAGACGGGGTTTCACCATGTTAGCCAGGATGGTCTCGATCTCCTGACCTCATGATCCACCCGTCTCGGCCTCCCAAAGTGCTGGGATTACAGGTTTGAGCCACCGCGCCCCGCCGAGGGAAGTCTTTTAACACTGCACCACTGACTTGTGGTTTTAATCTTTATTATGTTAAGGAGGGTGCCTTGCTCTTATGTTTAAAATCATGAATGGTTGTGGAGGTTTATCAAATCCTTTTTCCTCCCATCATCTGAGATATGTTTTTGCTTCTTTGATCTGTTAACCTAGTGAATTCTATTAGATTTTCTTGTATTGAGCCAACTGTATATCCCTGAAATAAATCCAAATTGGTCACGATGGAGTTTTAAAAGTGCATTTCAGAAGTTTGTTGGCATCTCACATGCCAGGCCACCCTGTGGGATTAAGTTTGCTAGCGTGTGATGTGCCACGCTGCCAGACGTGGAAGCCAGGTTTCTCTTTAATTTGTAGAGTGCTTTCTGACCATTGTACTGATTCTTCAGTTCTGCTCTGATGTGGAGTCTTCTCAGCTGTGTTGTTTTTTCTGGTAATAGTGACCCTGTGATGTTTGGTGTGAAAGTATTGTTTATTTTCAGTACTTAGTTCTTTGGACATAATAAGGATAGTTTCGCTAACCTATCAAGACACCTGACGTGGGCACAAAACGTGGTCTGTAAATGAACATATTTGAATGAAGCGAATGTTGAGTGATTCACACACCAAATGTAGCATTACTGCTTGTCGTGAGAGAGTTCTACCCATTAATTAGGTTGTAAACATATAGTCAGTAGTTTTGGTATACTCAGTGTGGATTTTTTGTGATATATAGTTGTCTTTTAACCCATATTCTAGATTTCTACAGTTTGATTTTGGTTTCATTCAACAAGTGTTATAATTCATATGGGGGGAATGTTCCTTGAATCATGTCGCAGAAACTTGAGTTGTAAATAATTTCTTCTTTCCGAGGTTACAATGCTTCTGGATTTTGAGGGCTGTACATCCCACAGGTCTTCTCAGGAGAACTCTCTATTTTGCTCCTCTCCCAGAAATTATCTCCATGGCGCTTTGTATATTGTGATGTCACACTGCTGATGCATAGAGTAGAATTATGGTATTTTAAAATTTCTCAAATCAGATTGTTTATAAGTACACATGAATACAGTAACATTTTCAATTTCAATATAGTTCCTTTGTTTTTGTTTTTTTTTTTTTTTTT
>NW_022295259.1:0-8741 GCF_002776525.5 Piliocolobus tephrosceles
CTTCCTTCCTTCCTTCCTTCCTTCCTTCTTTCTGTCTTTCTGTCTTTTTCTTTCTTTCTTTCTTTTTGAGACAGAGTCTCACTCTGTCACCCAGGCTGGAGTGCAATGGCGCGATCTCAGTTCACTGCAACCTCTGCCTCCTGAGTTCAAGTGATTCTCCTGCCTCAGCCTCCAGAGCAGCTGGGACTACCGGTGCCCACCACCACGCCTGGCTAATTTTTGTATTTTTAGTAGAGACGGGGTTTCACCATATTGGCCAGGCTGGTCTCGAACTCCTGACCTTGTGATCCGCCTGCCTTGGCTTCCCAAAGTGCTGGGATTACAGGCGTGAGCCACCACGGCCAGCCAAATATCTTTTTCTTTAGAAAGCATCTCTGTCATTTAGGTTAACCCTGAGAGCAGAACCCCAAATAATCTGTAGATATCACACCCTAAGACACAGATCCCTAAAGAATTAAGAGATCTCATACCTGAGACATAGTCCCTCAAATAAGCCTTACACTTTCCCCTGTAGATTAAGTCATTTGTTCTGTAAGGGTGACAGGCTAGGTGGTCTAGGCAGTGTGGTTACTGTTTCCCTCCTCCAGCCAGCACCACAGGGGGCAAGAAGGAATCTTTCTCCAGATTCTCTCTGTTCATCCAGTGAGAGTCTGGTGAGGTTTCTGGAGTAAAAACCTACAAAAGTAAGCCAAGCATGCTGGCTCACACCTGTAATTCCAGCACTTTGGGAGGCCGAGGCAGGTGGATTGCTTGACCCCAGGAGTTCAAGACCAGGCAGAGCAACATGGTGAGACCTTGTCTCTATTATAAATAAATAAATAAATAACAATTTTAGACTGGGCGCAGTGGCTCATGCCTATAATCCTAGCACTTTGGGAGGCCAAGGCAGGAGGATCACCTGAGGTCAGGAGTTCAAGACTAGCCTGGCCAACACAGTGAAACCCCGTCTCTCTGAAAATACAAAAATTAGCTGGGTGTGGTGGCAAGTTCCTGTAATACCAGCTACTCAGGAGGCTGAGGCAGGAGAATAGCTTGAACCCGGGAGGCAGAGGTTGCAGTGAGCAGAGATTGCGCCATTGCACTCCAAAGTGGGCAACAGAGAGAGACTCTGTCTCAAAAATAATAATAATAATACTAATTAATAATAATTTTAAAACAACCTGCAAAAGGGTGGGAACTCCCCTATGACAGCAGTCCCCAAAAGCTTCACACTCTTTCCGTAGCCTGCACTCAGCCTCCAGAAATTCATCAACATTTCAAGTTCAAACTTCCTGTCAGCTCATATAGCATCTGGTGGCTTCAGCCTGGAGTAAGCAAATGCCCTGGTCCTGTGTCTCTCTGCAGGTACTGTGTCTCTCTCCAGATTTCAGGATGGTCATCTGTCCTGTGATCTCAGTTCTCTGATGAGTTCGTGCAGTTGTTCATTTGCTTTCTGCCCAGGTTTTTTCTTGTGAGGTTAGGAGTTTCTTTTCAGTTCTTTTTATGCCCATGTTAAAACCAGAAGCCTTTTTATTTCTTTTTGATCTTAAAATCTTTTCTCCTTTTCCTCTCAAGCCATTATCTGTTGTTTTTATTTGCTCTTATGTTACTTCTAGTTTGTTTGTTTTTAGAGAGAGAGTCTCAATCTGTTGCCTAGGCTGGAATGCAGTGGCGCAATCATGGTTCACTGCAGCCTCAAACTCCTGGGCTCAAGTGATCCTTCCACCTCAGCCTCCCAAGTAGTTGGGACTACAGGCACGTGCCACCACACCCAGCTTCCTTCCAGTTTAGTCTGCATTTATGAAATGACTTTTTGTTTTGTTCCTAATTCTTTCCCAAATTCTATTCCCCATTTCTGATTATTCTCTTTCTGGTTTATGCTGTTCTTTCTTATCTTTTATAATTTCTTAATCTCTTTGAGCTCATTTGGCAATATTAGGATAGAATTTTCATCTGTTTTACAGGCACATCTTTCTGGCATTCTCCCATTGTCTGTAGTGAGGTCATTCTGCTCTGTATTTTCTTTTTTCTTACAATAACTTTTTAAGGGATTTCACTTCCATCTTTTTATATGACGTTAATTTTCTGGTATGTTTAGAAGGAAACCTCTTCTAAGTTCATGGTTATAGCTCCCTCTTCTGTTTCTGTGAAGAGCTCAAAATGATCGGAGCTCACTTTCAGAGACAGCCAGGTTCTGTTTTCTCTCACTTTTATATGAACTTTGTTTTTCCTTTATTTATATGTTCCCCCTACTCAAGTTGGATTCTATTTCCAGTTTTTCCAGTGTGCCTATTTTGGCAGTTCATGGGACCCAGACGTTCCAGCCCTTTCAGAAGTATTCTTTATTTTTGTTTATGTTTTAAAAGTTCTATTAATAAGTTATAAAAATCTATATCTGACACACACGCATACACAGAGAGAGTGAAAGAATGAAAACATTCGAAGATTACATAATAAATGACTAATAACGACTAACGGTGGGGTGGACACTGGGTAGATGGACTGTGATGGCAGGAAGCTTTCCACTGCCCTGTTTGTTTATTTGTTTGTTTGTTTGTTTTTGAGATGGAGTCTCGCTCTGTCGCCCAGGCTGGAGTGCAGTGGCACAATCTTGGCTCACTGAACCTCTGCCTCCGTTCAAGTGATTCTCCTGCCTCGGCCTCCCAAGTAGCGGGGATTACAGACGCCCACCACCACCCCTGGCTAATTTTTGCATTTTTAGTAGAGACAAGGTTTCATCAAGTTGGGCAGGCTGGTCTCAAACTCCTGACTTCAGGTGATCCGCCCACCTTGGCCTCCCAAAGTGCTGGGATTACAGGTGTGAGCCACTGTGCCTGGCCCACTGCACTCCTTTTCACCTTTGCTTCTGAAGCATATGCATATCACATATTCAAAATTAAGTAATTCTTTAAAAATGTGCCCACATACTGGGTATATACCCAAAGGAAAAGAAATCATTCTACCAAAAAGACACATTGCAGCACTAGTCACGATAGCAAACACATGGAATCAGCCTAGATGCCCATCAACAGCAGATTGGATAAAGAAAATGTGTCAGATATACACCATGGAATACTACACAGTCATAAAAAAGAACACAATCATGTCCTTTGCAGCAACATGGATGCAGCTGGAGGCCATTATCCTAAGCAGATTAATACAGGAACAGAAAAAAAAAAAAACTACATGTTCTCACTTATAAGTGGAAGCTAAACACTGAATACACATGAACGTAAAGATGGGAAAAATAGGAGAAGCACACTTACTTTGCACACCGAGCTCTGCGCCGTGGCCTCTGCTGTCTGCGTGAGGCTAGATGAACCTGGAAAGAAAATCCAGAAGGAGCGTCCAGAAAGGGAGGAAAGCCAGAGGAAAAGATGCTAGAACCATAGGAGAATGGCATGATTGACCTTCTAGATTATGAGCATGTAGAAGATGAAACTTTTCCTCCTTTCCTACCTCCAGCCTCTCCAGAGAGACAAGATGGTGAAGGAGCTGAACCTGATAAAGAATCAGGAAGTGGAGCACTTGTTCCTGTGCCTTCAAAGACAGCAGTTAAAATAAATATATCCAAGCTGGATGCTCACAGATTAATTTCAGAGAGAGGGCTTCCAGCCTTAAGGCATGTATTTGATAGGGCAAAATTCAAAGGTAAAAGTCATGAGGCTGAAGACTTAAAGATGCTAATTAGACACATGGAACACTGGGCACATAGGTAATTCCCTAAACTGCAGTTTGAGGATTTTATTGACCGAGTCGAATACCTGAGAAATAAAAAGGAAATTCAGACCTGTTTAAAATGAATTTGACTTGATCTCCCTATTTTACATGAATATGTTGTTAGCAATAATGATGAAGTTGGGGAAAATAATGGACATTGTGTAACTGCTGCTGTATTAGATCCCTTTCTGACAAACTCATCTGAAAGTGAGATGTTTGCTTCTGAGTCAAGTAGAAGCCTAACAGAAGAGCAACAACAAAGGATTGAGAGAAATAAACAACCGACCTCGGAAAGAAAGCAGGCAAAGCTGCTGAGTAATAGTCCCTAGGAAATGATAATGTTAATGAATACACCCAGGGTACAGACAATTGAAAAGGTTAATACTGATGAAGATCAAAAGGAGGAGTCAAATGGATTAAACAAAGACATTCTAGACAATCTATGTAATGATGCTCCTGCCAATACTTTAAATGAAGAGAAGGATTTAAAATGAGAGGAAACACAGCTGGACCAGTCTTTTAAAAATGTGCAACAGTGGCCAGGCACGGTGGCTCAAGCCTTTAATCCCAGCACTGTGGGAGGCTGAGGTGGACAGATCACCTGAGGTCTGGAGTTCCAAACCAGCCTGACCAACAAGGAGAAACCTCATCTCTACTAAAAATACAAAATTAGCCGGGCGTGGTGGCACATGCCTGTAATCCCAGCCACTCGGGAGGCTGAAGCAGGAGAATAGCTTGAATCCGGGAGGCAGAGGTTGCTGTGAGCCAAGATCGCACCACTGCACTCTAGCCTAGGCAACAAGAGTGAAACTCCATCTCAAACAAAAAAAAAAAAAAAAAAAAAAAAAAAAAAAACCTGGGCGCAGTGACTTACGCCTGTAATCCCAGCACTTTGGGAGGCCGAGGCAGGCGGATCACGAGGTCAAGAGATTGAGACCATCCTGGACAATATGGTGAAACCCCGTCTCTACTAAAAATACAAAAATTAGCTGGGCGTGATGGCACGCGCCTGTGGTCCCAGCTACTCAGGAGGCTTAGGCAGGAGAATGGCTTGAACTCAGGAGGCGGAGGTTGCAGTGAGCTGAGATCACGCCACTGCACTCCAGCCTGGCTACAGAGACTCCGTCTCGAGAAAATGTATCTGTTAACTCCCCATTCTGCAAGCTTGGTGTTACTATGTATTTTTTCTCCTTTGAATGAAAATCCTTAGGTAGTAAAACTTTTACAGATTACCATTTAAAATCTGGTAATCTGGTATTTATTTATAATTATGCCTGTCACTTTAGTTGTCTATTCTCTTTAGTGTTTGTTTTTATATAGATATGACTTCATAAAATGATTATTAGGTAATAAGCAGTTTCTGCTGCTGGTCTGCCATTGAATGCCTTATTTTCACTAAATTGGGAGATTTTGTTGTTTTTTACTGCTCCTTACAGAGCAGGACTAACCCATGGACAGTGTGCCCAGAGTAGGCTGGGTGAAGCTTTTTTTGTAGTTTTGTTTTTGTTTTTGTTTTGTTTTTGCTTTTGTTTTTTTTTTTTAATATGATATGGAGTCTTGCTCTGTCGCCCAGGCTGGAGTGCAGTGGCGCAATCTCAGCTCACTGCAACCTCTGCCTCCCGGGTTCAAGTGATTATCCTGCCTCAGCCTCCCGAGCAGCTGGGATTACAGGCATGTGCCACCATGTCCGACTAATTTTTGTAAACCTGGGTGAAGTTTTAAGGTACACATATATATTGAATATTAATGTCCATTTTTTAAAAGAAGTAAAAATAAAAATTATCTTGAAAACTAAAACAAACAAAAAAAGATGGGAAAAATAGACACTGGGAACCATTAGATGGGAGAGGGAGAGAGAAGGGTGTGGGCTGAAAAACCACCTGTTGGGTACTATGCTTACTGCCTGGGCGAAATGATGATTGGGACCCCAAGCCTCAGTGTCATGCAATTTACCCATGTAACAAATCTGCGCATGTACCCTTTGATCTGTAATAAAAGTTGGAAAAAAATCCACATTTAAATATCAGGATTTTTTTTTTTTTTTTTTGAGACAGAGTCTCACTGTGTCACCTAGGCTGGAGTGCAGTGGTGTGATCTCAGCTCACTGCAACCTTCACCTCTTGGGCTCAAGCAATCCTCCCACCTCATCCTCCTGAGGACTACATCCTCCAGCCTCCTGAGGCTGGGACTACAGGCGCATGCCACCATGCCTGGCTAATGCTTTTCGTAGAATGGGGTTTTGACTTGTTGCCAAGGCTGGTCTCAAACTCCTGAGCTCAAGCAATCCACCCGCCTTGGTCTCCCAAAGTGCTGGGATTACAAGCATGAGCCACCACACCTGACCCTAAAATATTAGGATCTAATTGGGAAAAAAGAAACAAATACTACATGTTCTCACTTACAAGTGGGAGCTAAACACTGGATACACACAGACATAAAGATGGGAACAATAGACACTGGGGTCTCCAAAAGGAGAGAGTGAGGGAAGGGGGCAAAGGTTGAAAAACTACCTATTGTGGCTAGGTGCGGTGGCTCACGCCTGAAATCCCAGAACTTTGGGATGCCAAAGTGGGTGGATCACCTGAGGTCAGGAGTTCGAGACCAGCCTGGGCAACAGGCAAAACCCCATCTCTACTGAAAATACAAAAATTAACCGGGGTGGTGGCACATGCCTGTAGTCCCAGCTACTTGGGAAGCTGAGGCAGGAGAATCCCTTGAACGCAGGAGGCAGAGGTAACAGTGAGCTGAGATCACGCCACTGCACTCCAGCCTGGGCAAGAGAGCAAGGCCTTGTCAAAAAAAAAAAGAAAAGAAAAACTACCTACTGGGTGCTATATTCATTATTCAGGTAACAGGTACAATAGAAGCCCAAACCTCAGCATCATGCAATATACCTATGTAACAAACCTGTACATATACCCCCTGAATCTAAAAATTTTTTAAGTGCCAACATACTGTCATATGCTGCAGGTAGGAATGCAAAACAGTACATCTACAGAGGACAATTTGTCAACACCTATTTAAATTACAAATGCACATCTACCTACCCCTTAACCCAGCAATTTCATTTCTGGGAATATGCAAAATGGCACATAAACAAGATTATTCATTACAGCATTTTGATAGCCAGAAACTGAAACCAATCCAAGATGAAATCAAGTAGGGTACATGCATACAAAGAAATGCTAATGAGCTGTTAAAAAAACGGGGAAGCTCTCTATGTACTGATTTGTAATGATTTTCAGGATACATTGTTCATAAAAGCAAGGCACAGAAGGTGTAAACAGTATGCTACCTTTTTAGCACATGCCTGTAATCTGAGGCAGAATTGCTTGAACTCAGGGGGCAGAGGTTGCAGTGCGCCAAATCATGCCACTCCACTCCAGCCAGGGTGACAGAGTGAGACTCCATCTCAAAAAAAAAAAAAGACGACGACGAAGAAGAAGAGTATGCTACCTTTTGTGTAAGAAAGGGGGAAATGTGTATGGGTACTTGCTTTCAGATGCATAAAGAAAAATTCTGGATGAATACACATTGAACTAACAAAGGTGATTACAGAAGAAAAGCCAACATCTTGGCCTGGAATACAAGCCCTTCTAGGATATGCCTTGAAAGTCAGACTGCCACTTTGGCACATGACGTTGCACAAATTATGTTTCCACAGCTCCAACACAAGGATGATGATAGTACCCATCCTCATAGAGTTGTGAGGATTAAATGGATTAATCTACACTAAGTGAATAGTACACAGTTAACATTCAATACACCAGGCGAGGTGGCTCATGCCTATAATCCTAGCACTTTGGGAGGCTGAGGCAGGAGGATCATTTGAGCTCAGGAGTTCCAGACCAGCCTAGGCAACATAGTAAGACTCTATCTCTACAAAAAATTTTTTAAAAATTAGCTGGGCAAGGTGGCACATGCCTATGGTCCCAGCTACTCAGGAGGCTGAGGTGGGAGGCTCACTTAAGCCCAGCAGGTCAAAATTGCAGTGAGCTGTGATTGCACCAGTGCACTCTAGCCTGGGCAACAGAGACCACGTCTAAAAAAAAAAAAAATCAATAAACATTAGCTAATTTATAGTCACTGGTATCTGGCTCTAGTCGACCTTTCCATCCATGTCCTCAACAGCTCCCTACAGCTGTGGCTCTCAAGCCCAGCTGCAGATTATGATTACCTGGGGGACTTTTAAAATATACTGATACCAGTATTCCACTACCAGACCATATAAATTAGAATCATCTTGGAGGATGGGAGGGGAGTAGAGGCCAGGGATTGATATTTAATCCTTTTTTCTTTTTAAAATATATTTATTTATTTATTGAGACAGGGTCTCACCGTGTTGCCCAGGCTGCTCTTGAACTCCTGAGCTCAGGCAATCCTCCTGCCGTGGCCTCCACAAAATGCTGGGATTACAGGCATAAGCCACCGTGCCAGGCTTTTTTTTTTTTTTGAGACGGAGTCTCGCTCTGTCGCCCAGGGTGGAGTGCAGTGGCCGGATCTCAGCTCACTGCAAGCTCCGCCTCCCGGGTTCACTCCATTCTCCTGCCTCAGCCTCCCCCGAGTAGCTGGGACTACAGGCGCCTGCCACCTCGCCCGGCTAGATTTTTGTATTTTTTAGTAGAGGCGGGGTTTCACCGTGTTAGCCAGGATGGTCTTGATCTTCTGACCTCGTGATCCGCCCGTCTTGGCCTCCCAAAGTGCTGGGATTACAGACTTGAGCCACCATGCCTGGTCATTTTTTTCTTAATTTAAAGTAAGTGTATTAAGAAAGTAAAGAAATAAAAAAAAAGATATTTTGCCCAGGCACAGTGGCTCATGCTTGTAATACCAGCACTCTGGGAGGTCGAGGCAGGTGGATCATTTGAGACCAGGAGTTCAAGACCAGCCTGGCCAATATGGCAAAACCTCATCTCTACTAAAAATACAAAAATTAGCCAGGTGTGGTGGCACATGCCTGTAGTCCCAGTTACTCGGGAGGCTGAGGCAGGAGAATCAATTCAACCCGGTAGGTGGAGGTTGCAGTGAGCCGAGATCACACC
>NW_022295262.1:0-20849 GCF_002776525.5 Piliocolobus tephrosceles
GATAATCATGTGGTTCTTGTCTTTGGTTCTGTTTATATGCTGGATTATGTTTATTGATTTGTGAATGTTGAACCAGCCTTGCATCCCAGGGATGAAGCCCACTTGATCATGGTGGAAAAGCTTTTTGATTTGCTGCTGAATCTGGTTTGCCAGTATTTTATTGAGTATTTTTGCATCAATGTTCATCAGGGATATTGGTCTAAAATTCTCTTTTTTTGTTGTGTCTCTGCCAGGCTTTGGTATCAAGATGATGTTGACCTCATAAAATGAGTTAGAGAGGATTCCCTCTTTTTCTATTGATTGGAATAGTTTCAGAAGGAATGGTACCAGCTCCTCCTTGTACTTCTGGTAGAATTCAGCTGTGAATCCATCTGGTCCTGGACTTTTTTTCATGGGTAGGCTATTAATTGTTGCCTCTATTTCGGAGCCTGCTATTGGTCTATTCAGGGATTCAAATTCTTCCTGGTTTAGTCTTGGGAGAGTGTAAGTGTCCAGGAAATTACCCACTTTTTCTAGATTTTCTAGTTGATTTGCGTAGAGGTGTTTATAGTATTCTCTGATGGTAGTTTGTATTTCTGTGGGGTCGGTGGTGATATCCCCTTTATCATTTTTTATTGCATCTATTTGATTCCTCTCTCTTTTCTTCTTTATTAGTCTTGCTAGCGGTCTGTCAATTTTGTTGATCTTTTCAAAAAACCAACTCCTGGATTCACTGATGTTTTGGAGGGTTTTTGTGTCTCTATCTCCTTCAGTTCTGCTCTGATCTTAGTTATTTCTTGCCTTCTGCTAGCTTTTGAGTGTGTTTGCTCTTGCCTCTCTAGTTCTTTTAATTGTGATGTTAGAGTGTCAATTTTAGATCTTTCCTGCTTTCTCTTGTGGGCATTTAGTGCTATAAATTTCCTTCTACACACTGCTTTATAAGTGTCCCAGAGATTCTGGTATGTTGTATCTTTGTTCTCATTGGTTTCAAAGAACATCTTTATTTCTGCTTTCATTTCATTATGTAACCAGTAGTCATTCAGGAGCAGGTTGTTCAGTTTCCATGTAGTCGAGCAGTTTTGATTGAGTTTCTTAGTCCTGACTTCTGGTTTGATTGCACTGTGTTCTGAGAGACAGTTTGTTATAATTTCTGTTCTTGTACATTTGCTGAGGAGTGCTTTACTTCCAATTATGTGGTCAATTTTGGAAAAAGTGCGATGTGATGTTGAGAAGAATGTATATTCTGTTGATTTGGGGTGGAGAGCTCTAGAGATGTGTATTAGGTCCGCTTGGTGCAGAGATGAGTTCACTTCCTGGATATCCTTGTTAACTTTCTGTCTCGATGATCTGTCTAATGTTGACAGTGGAGTGTTGAAGTCTCCCATTATTATTGTATGGGAGTTTAAGTATCTTTGTAAGTCTCTAAGGACTTGCTTTATGAATCTGGGTGCTTCTGTATTGGGTGCATATATATTTAGGATAGTTAGCTCTTCCTGTTGAATTGATCCCTTTACCATTATGTAATGGCCTTCTTTGTCTCTTTTGATCTTTGATGGTTTCAAGTCTGTTTTATCACAGACTAGGATTGCAACCCCTGCTTTTTTTTTTTTTTTTTGTTCTCCATTTGCTTGGTAGATCTTCCTCCATCCCTTTATTTTGAGCCTATGTATGTCTCTGCATGTGAGATGGGTCTCCTGAATACAGCAGACTGATGGGTCTTGACCCTTTATCCAGTTTCCCAGTCTGTGTCTTTTAATTGGAGCATTTATTCCATTTATGTTTAAGGTTAATATTGTTATGTGTGAACTTGATCCTGCCATTATGATATTAACTGGTTATTTTGCTCGTTAGTTGATGCAGTTTCTTCCTAGCCTCGATGGTCTTTACATTTTGGCATGTTTCTGCAATGGCTGGTACCGGTTGTTCCTTTCCATGTTTAGGGCTTCCTTCAGGGTCTCTTGTAAGGCAGGCCTGGTGGTGACAAAATCTCTAAGCATCTGCTTATCTGTAAAGGATTTTATTTCTCCTTCACTTATGAAACTTAGTTTGGCTGGATATGAAATTCTGGGTTGAAAATTCTTTTCTTTAAGAACGTTGAATATTGGCCCCCACTCACTTCTGGCTTGTAGAGTTTCTGCCGAGAGATCTGCTGTTAGTCTGATGGGCTTCCCTTTGTGGGTAACCTGACCTTTCTCTCTGGCTGCCCTTAAGATTTTTTCCTTCATTTCAATTTTGCTGAATCTGGCAATTATGTGTCTTGCAGTTGCTCTTCTTGAGGAGTATCTTTGTGGCGTTCTCTGTATTTCCTGAATTTGAATGTTGGCCTGCCCTACTAGTTTGGGGAAGTTCTCCTGGATGATATCCTGTAGAGTGTTTTCCAACTTATTTCCATTCTCCCGCTCACTTTCAGGCACCCCAATCAGACGTAGATTTGGTCTTTTTATATAATCCCGTACTTCTTGCAGGCTTTGTTCATTTCTTTTTCTTCTTTTTTCTTTTGGTTTCTCTTCTCGCTTCATTTCATTCATTTGATCCTCCATCGCTGATACTCTTTCTTCCAGTTGATCGAGTCAGTTACTGAACCTTGTGCATTTGTCACGTATTTCTCGTGTCATGGTTTTGATCTCTATCATTTCGTTTATGACCTTCTCTGCATTAATTAGTCTAGCTGTCAATTCTTCCACTCTTTTTTCAAGATTTTTAGTTTCTTTGCGCTGGGTATGTAATTCCTCCTTTAACTCTGAGAAGTTTGATGGACAGAAGCCTTCTTCTCTCGTTTCATCAAAGTCATTCTCTGACCAGCTTTGATCTGTTGCTGGCGATGAGCTGCACTCCTTTGCAGGGGGAGATGCGCTCTTATTTTTTGAATTTCCAGCTTTTCTGCCCTGCTTCTTCCCCATCTTCGTGGTTTTATTTGCCTCTTGTCTTTGATGATAGTGACGTACTGATGGCGTTTTTGTATAGGTGTTCTTCCTGTTTGATAGTTTTCCTTCTAATAGTCAGGACTCTCAGCTGTAGGTCTGTTGGAGATTGCTTGAGGTCCACTCCAGACCCTGTTTGCCTGGGTATCAGCAGCAGAGTTTGCAGAAGATACAATATTGCTGAACAGCGAGTGTACCTGTCTGATTCTTACTTTGGAAGATTCCTCTCAGGGGTGTACTCCACCCTGTTATGTGTGGTGTGTCAGACTGCCCCTAGTGGGGGATGTCTCCCCGTTAGGCTACTCAGTGGTCAGGGATCCACTTGAGCAGGCAGGCTGTCCGTTCTCAGATCTCAACCTCTGTGTTGGGAGATCCACTGCTCTCTTCAAAGCTGTCAGACAGAGTCGTTCGCATCTGCACAGGCTTCTGCTGCTTCCCCTGTTATTTTTTAGCTATGCCTTGTCCCCAGAGGTGGAGTCTACAGAAACAGGCAGGTTTCCTTGAGCTGCTGTGAGCTCCACCCAGTTCGAGCTTCCCAGTGGCTTTGTTTACCTACTGAAGCCTCAGCAATGGCGGTCGCCCCTCCCCCAGCCTCACTGCTGCCTTGCGGTTAGATCCCCTCAGACTGCTGTGTTAGCAAGGAGGGAGGCTCCGTGGGCGTGGGACCCTCCCGGCCAGGTGTGGGGTATATTCTCCTGATGTGCCTGTTTGCTTACAATGCAGTATTGGCGTGGGAGTTACCCGATTTTCCAGGTGTTATGTGTCTCAGTTCCCCTGGCTAGGAAAAGGGATTCCCTTCCCCCTTGCGCTTCCTAGGTGAGGCAATGCCTTGCCCTGCTTCAGCTCTCGCTGTTTGGGCTGCAGCAGCTGACCAGCACCGATTGTCCGGCACTCCCTAGTGAGATGACCCCAGTATCTCAGTTGAAAATGCAGAAATCACCGGTCTTCTGTGTCGCTCGCGCTGGGAGTTGGAGACTGGAGCTCTTCCTATTCGGCCATCTTGCTCTGCCCCCCGACTTTTCAATATTATATGGTGTATAGAAGACCCTTTTGCATTGTATCTATTTGTGGATCTCTGAGACTCCTGTATGTGGATGTCTACATGTCTTGTCAGATTTTGAATGTTTTCATCTTTTAAGTTTTTTGTTAAGTAAGCTTTTTGGTTTTGTTCTGTTTTCATCTATTTATTTTCATTTTGCCTTTCAAGACTCTGGAAATTAGAATATTTGACCACTTTATATGTCCCATATGTCACAGAGGCTTTGTTCTTTTTTTATACTTTAACTTCTGGGATACATGAGCAGGATGTCTCTGTTTGCAGATGACATTATTGTATATTCAGAAAACCCCATCATCTAAGCTCAAAATCTCCTTAAGCTGATAAGCAACTTCAGCAAAGTCTCAGAACACAAAATCAATGTGCAAAAATCACAAGCATTCGTATAAACTAATAATAGACAAACGCAGAGCCAAATCATGAGTGAACTCCCATTTACAATTGCTACAAAGAGAATGAAGTAGCTAGGAATCTAACTTACAAGGGATGTGAAGGACCTCTTCAAAGAGAACTGCGAACCCCTATTCAAGGAAATAAGAGAGGACACACACACACACACACAAAATGGAAAAACATTCCATGCTCATGGATCGGAAGAATCAATATCATGAAAATGGCCATACTGCCACAATTAATATATAGATTCAATGCTATCCTCATCAAGCTATCATTGACTTTCTTCAAAGAATTAGAAAAAAAATACTTTAAATTTCATATGGAACCAAAAGAGAGCAAGCATTGCAAAGACAATTCTAATCAAAAAGAACAAAGCTGGAGGCATTGCACAACCTGACTTCAAACTATACTACAAGGCTACAATAACCAAAACAGATTGGTACTGGTACCAAAACAGATATATAGACCAATGCAACAGAACAGAGGCATCAGAAATAATGCCACACATCTACAACCAGCTCATCTTTGACAAACTTGACAAAAACAAGAAATGGGGAAATAATTTCCTATTTAATAAATGTTTGGAAAACTGGCTAGCCATATGCTGAAAACTGAAACTGGAACCCTTCCTTATACTTTATACAAAACTTAACTCAAGATCAATTAAAGACTTAAATGTAAAACCTAAAACCATAAAAACCCTAGAGGAAAACCTAGGCAATACCATTTAGGACATAGGCATGGGCAAAGACTTCATGACTAAAACACCAAAAGCAACAGCAATAAAAGCCAAAATTGACAAACTAAAGGGTTTCTGCACAGCAAAAGAAACTATCATCAGATTGAACAGGCAGCCTACAGAGTGGGAGAACATTTTTGCAATCTATCCATCTGACAAAGGGCTAATATCTAGAATCTACAAAGAACTTAAACAAATTTACAAAAAATAAAAATAATAATCAAAAAACCTCATCAAAAAGTGGATGAAGGATATGAGCAGGCAGTTCTCAAAAGAAGACTTTATGCAGCTAGCAAACATATGAAAAAAAGCTCATCATGACTGGTCTTTAAAGAAATTCAAATCAAAACTACAACGAGGTAGCATCTCACACCAGTTAGAAAGGCGATCATTAAAAAGCTCCTTTTAAAAAATTATTTTTTCCTTATTATTGCTTGACTGGATTATGTTAAAAGACTTTCAAGTTCTGAAATTATTTCTTCTGCTTAATCTAATCCATTGTTTAAACTTACAATTTTATCATATATATATGATAAATATATATTATCATATATATATTTGATATATATGATCTTTTTGGTAAATTTCTCATTCATAGGCTGATTTTTTTAAAATTTTTTTTGCATTGTTTGTCAGAATTTTCACTTGTATTGAGCTTTAGTATTAACACAAGATTTCGTTTGGAAATATATTTGCAGTTTTTGTTTGTTTGTTTGTTTGTTTTGAGAGGAAGTCTCTCGCTCTTGTGCCCAGGCTGGAGTGCAGTGGCGCGGTCTCGGCTCACTGCAAGCTCCACCTCCTGGGTTCACGCCATTTACCTGCCCCAGCCTCCTGAGCAGCTGGGACTACAGGCGCCTGCCCCCACGCCCAGCTAATTTTTTTTTTTTTTGTATTTTTTTTAATAGAGATGGGCAGAGGCGGGCGGTTCACGAGGTCAGGAGATCGAGACCATCCTGGCTAACACAGTGAAACTCCGTCTCTGCAGTTTTTTTTTTTTTTAATTGTGGTTACATGGTAGGTGTGTTTATTTGTAAGTTATGTGAGATAATTTGATACAGGAAAGGAATGCATAATTATCACATCAGGGTAAATGGGGTATTCGTTACTTCAAGCATTTATACTTTGTACTACAAAAAAAAATGCTCTTTTAGTTATGTTTACATGTAAAAATAAAAGTAAATTATTTTTGACCACAGCCACCATGTTGTATTAGCAAACACTGGTTCTTATTTATTATTTCAAACTACATTTGTACCCATTAAACACCCTAACTTCTCCCCTACCCCACTACCCTTTCAAGACTGTATTATCTATTTTTCTACTCTGTATCCCCATGAGTTCAAGTGTTTTAATTTTAACTCTCCAAAATAAGTAAGAACATATGACATTTGTCTTTCTGTGCCTGTCTTATTTCACTTAATGTACAGACCTCTAGCATCGTGCATGTTCTGCAAATAACAAGAGATCTTTCTTTTTATGACTTAACACTACTCCATTGTGTGTAAGTACAACATTTTCTTTATTCATTCATCTGTTGATGGACACTTATATTGCTCCAAAATCTTGGCTATTATGAAAAGTGCTGCAATAAACATGGTCGTGCAGATACCTTTTTAACATACTGGTATTTTTTTTATTTTGAGTCTATACCCAGCAGTGGGATTCCTTAATCATATGGTGGCACTACTTTTAGTTTTTTTTTGAGGAGTCTCCCAAATATTCTCAATAGTGGCTTCATTTATTTACATTTCCATCAAGAGTGTATGTGAGTTATCTTTCCTTCATATTTTTGACAGCATTTGTTATTGCCTGACATTTGGATAATGGAATTTTAACTTGAGTAAGATAATATCTCATTGTAGTTCTGATTTGCATTTCTCTGATGAGCAGTGATGAGCACATTTTTATAAGCCTGTTTGCCATATATATGTCTTCTTTTGAAAAATGTCTATTTAAATATTTTGCCCATTTTTAAACTGGATTATGAGATATTTTCCTAGAGAGTGTTTTAGCTCCTTATATATTGTAGTCATGCTTCCTTGTCATATAGGTAGTTTGCAAATATTTTATCCCATTTTCTGGGTTGTTTTCAGTTTGTTGATTGTTTCCTCTGCTGTAAAGAAGCATTTTAACTTGATGTCATTCCATTTGTCCATTTTTGCTTTTGTTGTCTGTGTTTGTGAGGTATTACTCAAGAAATCGTCACCTACTCAAGTGTTCTGGAGAGTTTCTCCAATGTTTTATTTTACTGTGGTAATTTTATAATGTGAGGTCTTAGATTTAAGTCTTTAACCCATTTTCATTTCTATTTTGCATATGGAGAGAGATGGGGTCTAGTTTTATTCTTTTATATGTGGATATCTAGTTTTTTCAGCACCAGTTATTAAAGAGACTATTTCTTCCCCAATGTATGCTCTTGGTACTTTTGCCAAAAATGAGGTTACTGTAGATGTATGGATTTATATCTGGGTGGTCTATTCTATTCTATTAATCTATGTGTCTGTTTTTATACCAGTAACATGCCATTTTGGTTACAATAGCTATGTATTATAATTTAAAGTTAAGTACTGTAATTCCTACAATTTTGTTCTTTTTCATTAGGATAGCTTTGGCTATTCTGGTTCTTTAGTGGTTCCATATAAATTTTAAAGTTTTTCTGTTTCTATTTGTGTGAAGAATGCCATTGATATTTTGATAGTGATCACATTGAATCTTTAGACTTCTTTGAGTAGTATGCACATTTTAACAATATTAATTTTTCAAATTCATAAACGTGGAATATCTTTCTGTTTTTCAGTGCCTTCTTCAATTTCTTGCATCAATATTTCATAGATTTCATTGTAGAGATCTTATGTGTATTTCATTAAGTTAATATATGGATATTTTATTATATTTGTAGCTATAGTAAATGAGATTATTTTTGGTTTCTTTTTCAGATTTTTCACTGTTGGCATATAAAAATGCTACTGATTATTGTATGTTGATTTTGTATGCTGAAAATTTACTAAATTTGTTTATTTGTTCTAACAGTTTTTTTGGTGGAATCATTAAGTTTCTCCAAATATAAGATTATATCATCCACAAGCATGAATAATTTGACTTCTTCCTTTTCAATTTAAATGTCCTTTATTTCTTTATCTTGTTTAATTGCACAAGTGAAGTCTACCAGTGCTATGTTGAATAATAGTAGTGAAAGTGGGCATCCTTGTTATTTTCTCAATCTTAGAAAAAAGGCATTCAGTTGTTTTGCCATTCAGTGTGATACTAGCTCTGGGCCTGTTGTAAATGGCTTTTATTATGTTGAGGTATGTTCCCTCTATACCCTGCTTTTTGAGGGATTTTATTATAACTGAATGTTGAATTTTACCAAATGAATTTTCAGCATAAATTGAAATAATCATATATTTTTCCCTTTGTTCTTCTGAAATGATGTATCACCTTAATTTATTTGTGCATGTCGAACCATCCTTGCTTCCCTGGGATAAATCCCACTTGGTCTTGATGAATAATCTTTTTAAGATGTTTTTGAAATAGATTTTCTTGTATTTTCTGAAGGATTTTTGCATCAATACCTATCAGTTATATTGGCTTGTAGTTTTGTTTTTTTATCAAAGTGTCTTTGTCTGGTTTGGTATCACAGTAATACTGGCCATATAGAACGAGCTTGGAAGTGTTCCTTTATTTTCTATGTTTCAGAATAAATTGAGTAGAATTGATATTAGTTTAAACATTATAGAAAATTCAGCAGGCCAGGCATGGTGGCTCACGCCTGTAATCCCAGCACTTTGTGGGACTGAGGCAGGAGGATCATGTGGTAAAGAGATCAAAACCATGTTGGCCAACATGATGAAACCCCATCTGTACTAAAAATACAAAACTTAGCTTGGCGTGGTGGCATGCACCTGTAGTCCCAGCAACTCGGGAGGCTGACTCAGTGGAAACACTTGAACTTGGATGCAGATGTTGCAGTGGACCAAGATCATACTGCTGCACTCAGCCTGGTGACAGAGCGAGACTCCATCTAAAAAAAAAAAAAAAAAAAAAAAAAAAAAATCAGCAGTAAAACTCTCAGGCTCCAGGCTTTTATTTCCTCAGAGCCTTTATATTATGACTTTAATGTTATTACTTGTTACTCATCTGTTCAGGTTTTGGATTCCTTCATTGTTCAATTTTATAGGCTGTATATGTCTAGAAAGTTGTCCATATCTTCTAGAGTTTTGAATGTATTGACATATAGTTGATCATAATAGCCAATAATGATCCTTTGAATTTTTGCAATACCTGTTGTAATGTCTGCTTTTTCATTTCTGATTTTATTTATTTTGCTTTTCTCTCTTTTTTTCTTAGTCTGGCTAAAAGTTTGTCAATTTTTTTTTGCCTTTTTAAAAAGCCAACTTTTTATTTTATTGCTCTTTATCATTGTTTTCTGTATTTTAAATTTATTTCTGCTCTGATACTTAGAATTTCTTTTATTCTACTAATTTTATGTTAGGATTGATTTTTCTGTTCCAGTTTATTAAGATGCATTATTGGGACTGCTGGCAATATGTCCAAATAAAAACAGCACCAGTCTGCAGCTTCCAGGGATACTGATGAAAAAGGCGGGTGATTTCTGCATTTCCAACTGTGGTATGCAGTTAATTTCACTGGGACTGGTTGGACAGTGGGTACAACCCACAGAGGGTGAACCGAAGCAGGGTGGGACATTGCCTCACTCAGGAAGTGCAAGTAGTGGGGAATTTTCTCCCCTATCCAAGGGAAGCCATGAGGGAATGAGCCTGAGGAACAGTGCATTCCAGCCCAGATACTGCACTTTTCCCAAGGTCTTTGCAACCCACAAACCAGGAGATTCTCTCCAGTGCCTACTGCACAAAGGCCCTGAGTTTCAAGCACCAAACTGGGTGGGTGGCTGTTTGGGCAGACACCAAACTAGCTGAAAGAGGATTTTCTTTTTTTTTTTTTTTTTTTCATACTACAGTGGTGCTTGCAACACCAGCAAGATGGAACTGTTCACTCCCCTGGAAAAGGGACTGAAGTCAGGAAGCCATGTAGTCTGGCTCAGTGGGTCCCACCCCCACGGAGCCCAAAAACTAAGATCCACTGCCTTGAAATTCTTGCTGCCAGTGCACCAGCAGTCTGAGATGGACCTGGAACACTACAGCTTGGTGGGGGGAGGGGGCTCTGCCATTGCTGAGGCTTGAGTAGGCTGTTTTACCATTACAGTGTAAATAAAGCCACTGGGAAGTCTGAGCCGGGTGGAGCCCATAGCAACTCAGCAAGGCCACTGTGATCAGACTCCCTGATTTCTCCTCTCTGGGCAGGGTATCTATGAAATAGAGGCAACAGCCCCAGTCAGGGTCTTACAGATAAAACCCCCATATCCCTGGGACAGAGCACGTGGAGGAAGGGCCAGCTGTGGGTGCGGCTTCAGCAGACTTAAACATTCCTGCCTGAAAGCTCTGAAGAGAGCAACGTATCTCCCAGCACAGCATTCAAGCTCTGTTTAGGGTCAGACTGCCTCCTCAAGTAGTTCCCTGAACCCTGTGTATCCTCACTGGGAGACACCTTCCAGTAGGGACTGACAGTCACCTCCTACAGGAGAGCTCTGGCTGGCATCTGGCAGATGCCCCTCTAGAACAAAGCTTCCAGACAAAGGAACAGGCAGCAATATTTGCTGTTCTGCAGCCTCCACTGGTTAGATACCAGGGAAACAGGTTCTGGAGTGAGGTTCCAGCAAACTCCAGCAGACCTGCAACAAATGGGACTGACTGTTAGAATGAAAACTAACAAACAGAAAGGAAGAGCATGTACACTCAGAGATCCCATCTGAAGGTCACCAACATCAAAGACCATATGTAGATAAATCCAAAAAGATGGGGAGAAACCAGTGCAAAAAGTCCAAAAATTTCAAAAACCAAAATGTCTCTTCTCCTCCAAAGGATCACAATTCGTCACCAGCAAGGGAACAAAACTGGATGGAGAATGAGTTTGATGAACCGACAGAAGTAGGCTTCAGAAGGTGGGTAATAACAAACTCCTCCGAGTTAAAGAAGCATGTTCCAACCCAAAGCAAGGAAACTAAGAACCTTGAAAAAAAAGGTTAGATAAATTGCTAACTAGAATAATCAGTTTATAGAAGAAGACAAATGACCTGACAGAGTTGAAAAACACAGCACAGTAACTTTGTGAAGCATACACAAGTATCAACAGCTGAATCAATCAAGTGGAAGAAAGGATATCAGAGATTGAAGATCAACTTAATGAAATAATGTGAGAAGACAAGATTTGAGAATGAAGAATAAGAAGGAATGAACAAAGCCTCCAAAAAACATGGGACTATGTGAAAATACCAAATTGACATTTGATTGATGTACCTGAAAGTGACAGTGAGAATGGAACAAAATTGGAAAACACTGTGCAGGATATTGTCCAGGAGAGCTTCCCCAACCTAAACAAAATAATTTTCAACCCAGAATTTTATATATAGCCAAACTAAGCTTCATAAACAAAGGAGAAATAAAATTCTTTATAGAGAAGGAAATGCTGAGAGATTTTGTCACCACCAGGCCTGTCTTACAAGGGTTCCTGAAGGAAGCACTAAACATGGAAAGGAAAAACTGGTACCAGCCACAGCAAAAACATAACAATTTGTAAAGATCATCAACACTATGAAGAAACTGCATCAACTAATGGGCAAAATAACGAGCTTGTATCATAATGACAGGATCAATTTCACACATAATAATATTCACCTTAAATGTAAGCGAGCTAAATTCACCAATAAAAAGACACAAACTGGCAAACTGGATAAAGAGTCAAAACCCATTGGTGTGCTGTATTCAGGAGACCCGTGTTACATGCAAAGACACACATCAGCTCAAAATAAAGGGATGGAGGAATATTTATCAAGCAAATGGAAAGCAAAAAAAAGGGGGGGGAGTTGCAATTCTAATCTCTGATAAAACAGACTGTAAACCAACAAATATCAAAAGAAACAACGAAGTGCATTATATAATGGTAAAGGGATCAATGCAACAAGAAGAGCTAACTACCCTAAATATATATACACCCAATAAAGGAGCACCCACATTCATAAAGCAAGTTCTTAGAGACCTACAAAGAGACTTAGACTCCAACACAATAATAGTGGGAGATTTGAACACCCCACTGTCAATATTAGACAGATCAAATCTAATATTGATCTTATTATCAATAAGAACACTTAATAAGGATATTCAGGACTTGAACTCAGCTCTGGACCAACCAGATCCAATAGATATTTATAGAACTCTCCACCCCAAATAACCAGAGTATACATTCTTCTCAGCACCTCATTGCTCTTATTCTAAAATTGACCACATAATAGAAAGTAAAACAATCCTCAGCAAATGCAAAATGAAGGAAATAATAACAGTCTCTCAAACCACAGTACAATCAAATTAGAACTCAGCATTAAGTAACTGACTAAAAACCTCACAACTACATGAACAACCTGCTCCTGAATGTTCAACAAACTGATATTATTATTTTCAACAAACTGAACAACCTGTTCCTGAATGACTACTGGGTAAATATTGAAATGAAGGAAGATGTAAAGCTGATCTTTCAAACCAATGAGAACAAAGACCCAACGTACCAGAATCTCTGGGACACATTTAAAGCAGTGTGCAGAGGGAATTTTTTTTTTTTTTTTTAATTATACTTTTAAGTTCTAGGGTACATGTGCAC
Source organism: Piliocolobus tephrosceles (assembly GCF_002776525.5). Classification (NCBI taxonomy): domain Eukaryota; kingdom Metazoa; phylum Chordata; class Mammalia; order Primates; family Cercopithecidae; genus Piliocolobus; species Piliocolobus tephrosceles. Next base: position 12,821 of record NW_022295262.1, read on the forward strand.
AATGTGCAGGTTTGATACATAGGAATACATGTGCCATGTTGGTTTGCTGCACCTATTAAACTATCATTTACATTAGGCATTTCTCCCAATGCTATCCCTCCCCAGACCCCCACCCCCTGACAGGCTCTGGTGTGTGATGTTTCGCACCCTGTGTCCAAGTGTTCTCATTGTTCAATTCCCACCTATGAGTGAGAACATGAGGTGTTTGGTTTTCTGTCCTTGTGATAGTTTGCTGAGAATGAAGGTTTCTGGCTTCATTCATGTCTCTGCAAAGGACATGAACTCATCCTTTCTTATGGCTTCATAGTATTCCATGGTGTATATGTGCCACATTTTCTTAATCCAGTCTATCATTGATGGACATTTGGGTTGGTTCCAAGTCTTTGCTCTTGTGAATAGTGCCACAATAAACATATGTGTGCATATGTCTTCATAGTAGAATGATTTATAATCCTTTGGGTATATACCTGGTAACTGGATTGCAGGGTCAGATGGCATTTTGAGTTCTAGATTTTTGAGGAATTACCACACTGTCTTCCACAATGGTTGAACTAATTTACACTCCTGCCAACAGTGTAAAAGTATTCCTATTTCTCCACAACCTCTCCAGCATCTGTTGCTTGCTGACTTTTTAATGATCACCATTCTAACTGGTCTGGGATGGTATCTCATCGTGGTTTTGATTTGCATTTCTCTGATGACCAGTGATGATGAACATTTTTTCATGTGTCTGTTGGGTGCATAGATGTCTTCTTTTGGGAAGTGTCTGTTCATATCCTTTGCCTGCTTTTTGATGAGGTTGTTTGTTTTTTCTTGTAAATTTGTTCATGTTCTTTGTAGATTCTGGGTATTAGCCCTTTGTCAGACAGGTAGATTGCAAATTTTTCTCCCATTCTGTAGGTTGCCTGTTCACTCTGATCTTAATTTCTTTTGCATACATAAGTGCTGTAGTTTAACTAGATCCCATTTGTCAATTTTGGCTTTGGTTGCCATTGTTTTTGGCTTTTTAGTTATGAAGTTTTGCCCACGCTTATGTCCTGAATGGTATTACCTAAGATTTCTTCTAAGGTTTTTAAGGTTTTAGGTCTAACATTTGAGTCTTTAATCCACCTTGAATTAAATTTTGTATAAGGTGTAAGGAGGAAATCTAGTTTCAGCTTTCTATATATGACTAGCCAGTGTTCCCAGAATGATTTATTAAATAGGGAATCCTTCCTGTATTGCTTGTTTCTGTCAGGTTTGTCAAAGATCAGATGGTTGTAGATGTGTGGTGTTATTTCTGAGGTCTCTCTTCTGTTGCATTGGTCTATTTATGTTTAGGTATCAATGCCATGCTGTTTTGATTACTGTAGTCTTATAGTATAGTTTGAAATCAGGTAGAGTGGTGCTTCCAGCTTTGTTCTTTTTGCTTATGATTGTCTTTGCAATGTGGGCTCTTTTTTTGTTCCATATGAACTTTAAAATAGCTTTTTTTCCAATTCTGTAAAGAAAGTCATTTGTAGCTTGATGGGGATGGCATTGAATCTCTAAATTACCTTGGGCAGTATGGCCATTTTCATAATATTGATTCTTCCTATCCATGAGCATGGAATGTTCTTCCAGTTTTTTGCATCTCTTTTATTTTGTTGAGCAGTGGTTTATGGTTCGCCTTGAAGAGGTCCTTCACTTCCCTTGTAAGTTGGATTCCTAGGTATTTTATTCTCTTGGTAGCAATTGTGAATGGAAGTTCACTCATGATTTGGTTCTCTGTTTCTCTGTTATTGATGTGTAAGAATGCTTGTGATTTTTGCACATTTATTTTGTATCCTGAGACTTTACTGAAGCTGCTTATGAGCTTAAGGAGATTTTGGGCTGAGATGATGGGGTTTTCTAAATATACAGTCATGTCATCTGCAAACAGGGACAATTTGACTTCCTTTTTTCCTAATTTAATACCCTTTATTTCTTTCTCTTGCCTGATTGCCCTGGTCAGAACTTCCAACAGTTTGTGGAATAGCAGTGGTGAGAGAGGCCATCCTTGTCTTGTGCCGATTTTCAAAGGGGATGCCTCCAGTTTTTGCCCATTCAGTATGATATTGGTTGTGGGTTTGTAATAAATAGCTCTTATTATTTTGAGATACATTCCATCAATACCTAGTTTATGGAGGGTTTTTAGCATAAACGGCTGTTGAATTTTGTCCAAGGCCTTTTTGTCCAAGTGTCCCTCAATGATAGATTGGATAAAGAAAATGTGGCACATATACACCATAGAATACCATGCAGTCATAAAAAAAGGATGAGTTTGTGTCCTTTGCAGGGACATGGATGAAACACAGGAGCAGAAAATCAAACACTGCATGTGCTCACTCATAATTGGGAGATGAACAATGAGAACACATGGACACAGGGAGGGGAACATCACACACTGGAGCCTGTCATGGGGTTGGGGACTGGGGGAGGAAGAGCATTAGTAGAAATGCCTAATATAGGTGGCGGTTGATGGGTGCAACAAACCACCATGGCACGTTTGTACCTATGTAACAAAACTGTACGTTCTGTACATGTACTCCAGAACTTAAAGTATAATAATAAAAGAAAAATAGGATGCATTATGATGTTGTTTGATATATGCTTTTTTTGAAATAGGCACTTACAGCTATAAACTTTCCTCTCAGTACCAATTTCTCTGTATCCCTTAGTATGCTGTATTTTCATTATCATTTGTTTCAAGAAATTTTTAAATTTCCTTCTAGTTTCTTCATTAAGAAGAACTTATGTCGTTCAGGAACATGCTGTTTAATTTCTATTTGTTTTCTTAGTTTCCAAAATTCCTATTGTTTTGTATTTCTGGTTTTATTCCATTGTGGTCAGAGAAGATGCTTGATAATATTTCATCTTTTTAAAAGGTTTTGAGACATTTTTGTGACTTAAAGCAGGGTCTATCCTTGAAATGAGCCATGTGCTGCTGTGGAAAAGTATATGCAATTTGCTACTGTTGGACAAAATAATCTGCAAATTTTTGTTAGGTCCATTTCATCTATAGTACAGATGAAGTCCAAAGTTTCTTTGTTGATTTTCTATCAGCAAGATGTGTCCAGTGTTGAGAATGGGGTGTAAAATCACCAGCTATTTTTTTTATTGGAGTATTTGTCTCTCTTTAGGTATAATAATATTTGCTTTACATATCTCAGTTTTCTGGTGTTAGGTGCACATGTGTATACAATTTTTTATATTCTCTTGCTAATTGACATCTTTATATAGTAACCTTCTTTGTCTCTTCTTTCAGTTTTCATATTAAAATCTATTTTGGCTGTTACAACTGTAGCTATTCCTCTTCTTTCTTGTTTTTATTGATAGGAGATTTTTTTACATCTGTTTATTTTCAGTTGATGTGTGTCTTTATAGATGAAGTGCATTTCTTGTAGGCAACAGACTATTGCATCTCATTTTTCTTAGTTTATTTAGCCAGACTATGCCTTTTGATTAGATAGTTTACTTCATTTACTTTCAATGTTATTATTAATAAGAAATTACTCCTGCCATTTTGTTACCTGTTTTCTTGTTGTTTTGTCACCTTGCTTTTCTCCCTGTTATCCTTGCTTTCTTCATTTTAGTAAAGGTTATTTTTTCTGATGGTATGATTTAATTTTTTGCTTTTCATTTTTTTAATCCATTGTATGTTTTTTGATTTGAGGTTATCGTGAGACTTGCAAGTACTATCACATAACCATATATTTTAAGCTTTTAACAACACTTGTTGCATCAACAAACAAGCAAAAATAAAATGTATAAAAATGCAACACATTAATAATATTCCCCCACTTTTTCACTTTGTTGTTTCTATTCAGACTTCATCATACTGTTTATGCCTTCAAAAGTTGTTGTAGTTATTATTTTTAATTTATTCATTATTTAGTCTTTTTACTTAAGGTAAGAGTAGTTTATGAACCACAGTTAGTGTTATGTGTTTTTCTGTGTGCTGTTGTCCAGTGAGTTTTATACCTTCAGATGATGCTTTATTGCTCATTAACATATTTTTATTTTTTATTTACATACTTCATTTAACATTTCTTGTAGTCTGGTGTTGATGAAATCCCTCAGCTTTTGTCTGTCTGGGAAAGTCTATTTCTCCTTAATGTTTGAAAGATATTGTATTGGTTCATTTTCACACTGCTATAAAGATACTATCTGAGACTGGTTAATTTATAGCATAAAGAGGTTTAATTGACTCACATTTTCCCATGACTGAGGAGGCCTCAGGAAACTTAGAATTATGGCAGAAGGTAAAGGGGAAGCAAAGACCTTTTTCATATGGTGGCAGGAGAGAGAAGTGCAAGCATGGGAAATGCAGGATGCTCATAAAACCATCAGATCTTGTGAGAACTCACTCACTATCATGAGAACAACATAGAACAAACTGCTCCCATGATCCAATCACCTCCAGCTAGGTCTCTTTCTCAACACTTGGGGATTACAATTCAAGGTGAGATTTGGGTGGGGACACAAAGCCTAATAATATCATTCTGCCTCTAGCCCCTCCTGAATCTCATGTCTCTTGCACACTTCAAAACCAAGCATGCCTTCCCAACAGTACACCAAAGTCTTAATTCATTCCAGCAATAACCCAAAAGTCCAAGTCTAAACTCTCATCTGAGACAAGGCAAGTCTCTCCTACCTAGGAGTTTGTAAAATCAAAAGCAAGTTGGTTACTTTCAAGATACAATGGGGGTAGAGGGATGATATAAATGCTCCCATTACAAGTAGGAGACACTGGCCAAAACAAAGAGGCTACAGAACGCATGCAAGTCCAAAATCCAGTGGGGGCAGTCATTAAATCTTAAAGTTCCAGAATAATCTGCTTTGACTGCGTGTCTCAAACCCAGGTAACACTGACACAAGAGGTTGGCCCCCAGGGCCTTGGGCAGCTCTGCTCCTGTGGCTTTGGAGGGTACAGCCCCCTTCCCTGGCTGCTTTCATGGCTGGCATTGAGTGTCTGTGCCTTTTCTAGGTGCATGGTGCAAACTGTCAGTGGATCCACAATTCCGGGGTCTGGAGAATGGTGACCCTCTTCTCACAGCTCCACTAGGTTGTGCCCTAGTGGGGACTATGTATGGGGCACCCAATTGCTCGTTTCCCCTTTGCACTGTCCTAGCAGAAGTTCTTCATGAAGGTTCTGACTCTGAATCACACCTCTGTCCGGGCATTCAGGAATTTCCATCCATCTTCTGAAATATAGGTAGAGATTCCCAAACCTCAATCCTTGAATTTTGTGCACCCCCACAGGCACAACACCACATGAAAGCTGCCAAGCCTTGGGGCTTGCACCCTCGGAAGCAATGGCCTGAGCTGGAGTGGCTTGAAGGGCATGAAGTCCCAAGGCTGCACACAGCAGGGTCCCCTGAACCCAGGCCATGAAACCAACCCAGGAAACTAATTTTCCCTCCTGGGTCTCTGGGCCTGTGATGGGAGGGGCTGTTGTGAAGATCTCTGACTTCCCTGGAGACTTTTGTTTCATTGTCTTGGCATTAACATTTGGCTCTTCGTTATTTATGCAAATTTCTGCAGCTAGCTTAAATTTTACTCAAGAAAATTGGTTCTTTTTTTTATCACATTATTGGGCTGCAAATTTTCCAGTTTCATGCTCTGCTTCATTTATAAACATAAGTTCCAATTTCAAGCCATCTCCTTTTGAATATATGTAAGTGAATGCTTTTGGAATAATCCAGGTCATATCTTGAATACTTTGCTGCATAGAAATTTCTTCTGCCAGATACCCTAAATCATCCTTCTCACGTTCAAATTTCCACAGATCTCTAATGTAAGAGCAAAATGCCACCAGCCATTTTTCTTAAATATAGCATGAGTGACCTTTATTCTAGTTCTCAATAAGTTCTCATCTCCATATGAGACTACCTCAACCTGGACTTCATTGTTCACATCACTATTAGCATTTTGGTCAAAACCATTCAACAAGTCTCCAGGAAGCTCGAAACCTTCTCACATCTTCATGTTTTTTTCTGAGCTCTTCACACGGTTCCAGACTCTGTCTGTTACCCAGTTCCAAAGTCTCTTCCACATTTTCAAGTATCTTAATGGCAGTACCCCACTCTCTGTTTCACCAATTTACTGTTTTAGTCTGCTTTCACACTGCTATAAATATACTACTTGAGACTGGGTAATTTGTAAAGAAAAGAGGTTTAATGGACTCACAGTTCTGCATGGCTGGGGAGCCTCAGAAATGTTACAGTTATGGTGGAAAGTGAAGGGGAAGCAAGGACCTTTTTCACATGGTGACAGGAGAGAGAAGTACAAGTAGGGGAGATGCCAGATGCTTATTAAACCATCAGATTTCCTGAGAACTCACTCATTATCATGAGAACAATATAGGGAAAGCTGCCTCCATGATCCAATCACCTCCCACCAGGTCTCTCTCTCTCAACACTTGTGGATTACAATTCAAGATGAGATTTGGGTGAAGACACAAAGCCTATCATATCAGATGTTATCACTAGATATACTATTCTCAGGAAAAAAATATTTCTTTCAGCACTTTAAACATGTCATGCCAGTGTCTCCTAACCTGTAAGTTTTCCACTGAGAAGTCTGTTGTCAGATGTATTTTACCTCCATTGTATGTTATTGTTTGTTGTATTTTGCTGCTTTTAAAATCTTTTCCTTATTCTTGACCTTTGGGAGTTCAATTATTAAATGCTTTGAGGTAGTCTTTTTGTGTTAAATCTACTTGGGGTTCTATAGCCTTGTACTTGGATGCTTATATCTTTATTGAGACTTGGGACATTCTCTGTTGTTATCCCTTTAACTAAACTTTTAACCCCCATTTCTCTCTCTATGTTATCTTTAAGTCCAATAAATTTCAGATTTGTCCTTTTCAGGCTATCTTCTAGATTCTGTAGGCATGCTTCTTTTTTTAAGTACATTTTTTGTTTTTTCTGACTGTGCATTTTCAAATAGCCTGTCTTCAAGCTCACTAATTCTGCCTTATGCTTGATCAATTCGACTATTATGAGACTCTTATGCATTCTTTCTGTATGCAAATAGCATATTTCAACCCCAGGATTTCTGCTTGATTACTTATTTCATTTTCTTTGTTAAATTTATCTGATATACTTCTGAATTTCTTCTCTGATACCTTAAAATTCTTTGCATTTTCTCAACACATCAATTTTGAATTTTCTTTCCGAAGTCACATATCTCCCTTTCTCCAAGATTGGTCCCTTCTTTCTTAATTCAGTTCATTTGGTAAGGTCATGTTTTCACAGATGTTTATAATATTTGGGAATGCTTATTTTCTTCTGGATATGAAGAGAGGTGTTTATCTTACTCTTTCAATTCTGGGATTGCTTGTACTCATTTTTCTTGGAAAGACTTTCCAGGTATTCAAAAGGACTTGGGTGTTGTGGTTTTAGCTCTGGTTAAATTAGGGGACACTCCAAGCACATAACACTGTGGTTCTTGCAGACCTGTAGAGGTATCACCTTGGTGGTCTTGGATGAGTTCTAGAAGTGTTCTATGGATTACCAGGCAGAGACTCTTGTTCTCTTTCCTTACTTTCTTCCAAACAAATGGAATCTCTCTCTTTATACTGAGCTACTTGGAGTTGGAATGAAATGAAGCGAGAAGAGAAACCAAAAGAAAAAATAAGAAAAAGAAATGAACAAAGCCTGCAAGAAATATGGGATAATGTATAAAGACCAAAGCTACGTCTGATTGGGGTGCCTGAAAATGAGGGGAAAAGTGGAACCAAGTTGGAAAACACTCTTCAGGATATCAACCAGGAGAACTTCCCCAACCTAGTAGGGCAGGCCAACATTCAAATTCAGTAAATACAGAGAACACCACAAAGATACTCCTTGAGAAGAGCAACCCCAAGACACATAATTTCCAGATTCACCAAAGTTGAAATGAAGGAAAAAATCTTAAGGGCAGCCAGAGAGAAAGGTCGGGTTACCCACAAAGGGAAGCCCATCAGACTGACAGCAGACCTCTCAGCAGAAACTCTACAAGCCAGAAGAGAGTGGGGGCCAATATT
>NW_022295263.1:0-10755 GCF_002776525.5 Piliocolobus tephrosceles
ATATATATATATAGTATATATATTTACTAAGGCACCTGGTTTCTAGATCTATTTTAGTAAAATAAATAAATTGAAAGAAGGCATAAGAAGTGAAGGATCGCTTATAAGGCAAATTAGAAGCAAATATCAAGGTCAATTTTATCCTTCTGTAGTAATATACATGATTTGCACTAAATAGACCTATATAGGATTACATATCTACCTCACCGTAGGTATAGAAAAAGACTCCAGAAAATGAAAATTGTGATGTATATTCACCCTGAAAATGTTGAGGCAATGTGTATCCCCAAAGTAAGAGAGTACTGGCTACTTTCATCTCTCCATTAGAAACGTCTGACTCTTGTCCAAGTGTGAATAGTTCATTCAAATAATATAAATTTGTTTTTAATTTTAAAAATGTGGCACATGTACAAAATAATTTGTATACCGTGTACATTTAAACAAATACCTGTGCCATAGCTTGAAGAAAACAATAAAATTTATATTTACTTTTAAAACAAGGATATTTAAGTCTTAAAAAATATATCTTTATAGCCTCTAAAGAAAACTTAGTATTTTCTTCAATTATAAATTTAAGACTAAAAATATAAATGACACCAATAGAAAGTAAAAATGTTTTTATGGTCAATTGATGTTTTTCCAGATATCTAAAAACCTCCTTTATATTCATGACTTCTACACCAATGCAGTAGTTATATTATAGTCTGGGCTGGAATGCGTGTCATCAGAGTCATCTGGCCTCTTCTTACGCACACAGGCACTGCAAAGCCATTAGCCACCATTCAGGGAATGCTGCATGTCCTCACATTGGTGATTTAAACACCTAAGCTTCGTTCAGTATTTCCTGTTTACAACTGTATGATCAGTATTTGTAAAGAGGTGAGAGAAGTGAGACAGTTCAAATGAGAATTCTGAAACTTCCAAGGTGACACTTCACGATTAGGGTCTTCACTGCTTAAAAACCTTTTCTGGAAGCATTCTATAAAACTACTTACCAGATTGCAAAGAAAAGAAGTCCTAAAACATTGGAAAACCCTTAATAAAGACATGTGTCCTGCCAAAATTTTCAAACTGGTTGATGGCCTGGAAAAGTGAATCATTTTTCAAATGACACTCTGTGTTCCCACTTATACACTTCCAAGTTTTATGTATTTTCTAACCTAGATAACTCTGAAATTGTTCATCAAGGTACTGCAGCTTCACTACTCCCCTTCTATAGTGGCTACGTTCTTTAAAAAACATGATGATTATTATTTTTTGAGACGGGGTCTCTGTCACCCAGGCTAGAGTGCAGTGGCATGAACACAGCTCACTGCAGCTTTGACTTCCTGGAGCCAAGCAGTCCTCCCGCCTCATCATCCTAAGTAGCTGAGACTACAGGTGAGTATCACCACACCTGACTAATTTTTAAAAATTATGTAGAGACAGGATCTTGCCACTTTTCCCAAGCTGCTCTTGAGCTCTGTCTCAAGCTATCCTTCTGCCTTGGCCTCCCAAAGTGCTGGGATTACAGATGTGAGCCCGCATGCCTGGCCTTCAAATCTATATATTATTACTCTTTAGGTGTATGCTGATGCGATAAGAGAAAATTATACCTCTTGCATGTCCATTTTAAAAACTACTAAAAGACTCAACATTTGGAGTCAACATTTTAAAGGCAGATAAAGAATGTTGCTTAAAGTTATGATTAATAACAAAAAATATCAAGTGGAAATGAATGCTTCTGCTTCTTGTCACAGATGGAGCTCCTATACTACTTGAAAAATCTTCTCACCTTTTCTACCTTAGCAGGAAATCAAGCTCCTCATATTACTGCTTTTTACAGAGATAGGCATTGGCATTAGAGGTTTTTGTCAACAACCATAAAAGTCATCAGCTTTAGTATGTTAAAAATATTTTTTTCAGGCCAGTTCCGGTGGCTCACACCTGTAATCCCAGCACTTTAGGAGGCCACGTCCAGTGGATCGTCTGAGGTCAGGAGTTCGAGACAAGCCTGGCCAACATGGCAAAACCTCGTCTCTACTAAAAATACAAAGAATTAGCTGGGGGTGTTGGTGCACACTTGTAATCCCAGCCACACGGGAGGCTAAGACAGGAGAATCGCTTGAACACAGGAGGCGGAGGTTGCAGTGAGACAAGATCACATCGTTGCACTCCAGCCTGGGCCACAAGAGTGAAAGTCCATCTCAAAAACATTTTTTTCCTTCAAAAATGTGAACAGAATACATAGTGCTTCACCAACACACACACACACACACACACACACACACACACACACACGCATTAACTTTTTTATTTTCAAGAAGTCTCATTTGGACTGAAAGTTCTAGTGCAAATCTTATTTGGACCTGTCATGTGTGTCCTTCTTAAGGAAAAAAAAACTCACTGAATACATGTTATCTCTATATGAGATGTTTAAAGGCCATGTAAAGGCACAGCAACAAGGAAGACAGACTTTGCCAGAAGTCAAATCTAACAGCACCTGGATCTGGACTTCCTACCTCCAGAACTGTGAGAAAATACATTTCTGTCATTTAAGCCACCCAGTCCATGGTACTTTGTTATGGCATCTCTACCTCACTAGCACAACTTCTAAGGCAAAGCAAGATGGGGAACCCTCCTCTAAACAGACATCATGGCTTTTCAGAAAACTACTACCATAAGTGATAGGGCAATAAATTAGCTACATTGAAAAATATACGTAAATAGGTAGGTGGATAGATGCCTCCCAAAACACCATGAGTGTATATATATCAATTCTAAATTAGGTTAATGACATACATTTTATATTATTTTTTGATATGGAATTTCATTCTGTCACCCAGTCTGGAGTGCGCTGGCACAATCTTGGCTCAGTGCACCCTCTGCCTCCCAGGTTCAAGCAATTATCCTGCCTCAGTCTCCCCAGTAGCTGGGATTACAGGCATGTGCCACCCGCCTAGCTAATTTTTTGTATTTTTAGTAGACATGGGGTTTCACCATGTGGGCCAGGCTGGTCTCAAACTCCTGACCTCAAGTGATCTGCCCACCTCAGTCTCTCAAAGTGCTGGGATTACAGGCATGAGCCACTCTGCCCAGCCAATGACATAAATTTTAAAAGCATAATTTAAAGACTCTTTTTTTCTCTTTCCCTGAGACAGTCTTGTTCTGTTGCCCAGGCTGGAGTGCAGTAGCATGATCAGGGCTCAATGCAACCTCTGCCTCCAGAACTCAGGCAATCCTCCTGCCTCAGCCTCCCCAGTAACTGGGACTACAAGTATACACCACCACACCTGGCTATTTCTTGTATTTTTTTGTAGAGATGGGGCTCTCATCATGTTGCTCAAGCTCGTCTTGAACTCCTGTGCTAAATCAATCCTGCCACCATGCCCAACCAATTTAAAGCCTTTTATATGAATATAAGAGGTAGGGAATAGAAAGTGTCCAATATAATATTAAAGATTATGTTGAGGGTATTATCTATGTTGTACCATTATTTTCATATAAATGTAATAAAATGCTATGCTCAAGATCTTTTCAATACACATAGCTGAGAGAGGATTAGTATTCAGGGAACCTAACAAAACTGCAAATCATTATAAAAATACTAAAAACACATATCACTGGTGGGATGGGTCTCTTAATTTGATTTGAGCAGGGTTAACAAAATCAGCCACAAGAAAGTACATGGAAAATGTTTTGTTACTTAGGTTGAGGTTTGAGGCTACTCACCTGCCTTTTTCAGCATATCCAATATTTGGTTCCAACTAAAAGATGGCGTATTTGGGTATTTAAAATACAAAAATCATCAATGCAGAAAATTGGCAAGAATACCAAAAAATATTGTACAACATTCCTACAGTATAGTCTTACATTCTTCGCAAGAATATCAACAAACTGTTGATGAATATATAAATTAGAAAATCTAATGGGGAGAATAATTTGGCAACATATCAGAAATTTCACTTAGGCATATTCTAGTAACTAGGCTGTCTACAGATGTGCACAATTACAAGAATAGTTATTGTACTGTCCAACAAATTGGAAACATATAAAAGATCATTTATAACACTGCTTCAGTGATATAAGGTGAATCAACCCAGACTACATTTGTTAACATGGATAAATTTCAAAACATAAGGTAAAAATCAGCAGAATGCATCATCTCTTATTAAATATATCATTTTAATTCTATATGTATAATTAAAAATGTCCATGAGTATGCACATGTCATGGAAAATATGCATGTGGTATAAAACACAAATTTCTTGAAGTGATTCCCTCTGAGGAGGAAGGGAGGCATCAAAACTATGCCTAGCATCTGAAAAAATTATACCTGTTAATATATTCACCAAGAAGGTGAAGTACATCTTAACATTCATTATTTCCCTACAATTTTTGTCTCATTTTTGAGTTTTTTTAATAAATTTAAAAAATTACATCATCTACTTCATAGATTACATTTTGTGAACCTAAGATATCACCTGTCATCAAAAACAAAGATTTACCTTTTATAGATCACATTTTTAAAAAGTCTGAAAAAGCTAGGAAGTTAGATTTTAAATACATATATAATTGACTCTTAAACAATCAAAGGGTTAGAGCTCACTCCCTGCACAGTTGAAAATCTATGTATAACTATTAACTCTCCAGCCACTAATAGGCTACTGTAACCAGAAATCTTGCCAATAACATAAACAGTGAATAAACACATTTTGTATGTTATAGATTGTATACTATGGTTATGGTAAACTAGAGAAAATATATTTATCATTAAATGGAAGTTGATTATCATACAGGTCTTCATCCTTGCCATATTCACAATGAGAAGGCAGAGGAGGAAGTGTTGGTCTTGCTGTTTCATGGGTAGCAGATACAGAATAAAATAGGCAAGTAGTGGACCCACACAGTTCAAACTTATACTGTGTAAGAGTCAACTAGATTTATATTAATAGATTTATATTAATATACATCCATAGATTATACATATAATGTTCATTATGTGTGCATTCATATTCATTCTTATTAATTTTAACTTTTGTCTCATAGAGCCAGGTCCTAACAAGAGGACTTGCACCAAAAATGATAGAACAGAAGTATTTACCTATCAGAATTTTCCAATAACTTTTAAACATAACAATAGAAACCCATTCAGAAAATTAAATTTGATGTAATTACGTAGTTATTGAAAATGAAATCTTCAGTTCTATTCCTGGCAGCAATTCATTCATCTGAATTGATTTTTAAAACCACATCCTTGTCTTTGCCTTCTTTTGAGCTATGTGGATTGATTGATTCTATTGGGTTTCCTTCCCAATCTGCAGCCTCTCTATAGTCATCTAGTCATGGGTGTTATTTGCATCAGAATGAGATCAAGCTATGTATTCATAATAATCTGGAGAAAAGTGAGGGCATCCTCTGGGTGGTATCAGAAAAGTTGGAGGCAGCCCTGGCTCCTATGCATAGTGAGATATTCGCCTCAATTTTGAGTTTCCTAGAATTAATAGTCTCTGTTTTAGTGAAAGAAAGATGGTCCTCAATACACTTGATAAATGTCTACATAGTGAGGATGAACATTTTGACTTGTATAGAAATTGAAAAGGAAACAAGCTTTTGAGAGAATATCCAGCAGCTATTGACCAAAAAAAAAATTTTCTCTTGCACAGTAAATGACAATTTTTTTTTTTTTTTTTACTGTGTGTGTGTGTTTTGAAAATATTTCTATATTGTGAGTTTGTGTTGTTATGGATTATTTATTTTAAGATTTGGCTTTTCATGGTATCACAGTGCTTTTTATCATAACAGCATTTCACACCAATCACTTTGAAACTGAGGACTCTAATTCCAACATGTCAAAGACGAAGAGATGAAATGTGAAAACTGCCTGACAAGAGGCAGATATCTGTGCACCAAGAAATGATATTCACTACTCACTTCGTGAATCAGATGTATAAAATTACAGCTTCCATGGCAGTGATGGGCATTTGAGGCAATTTGTCTACAAAGGAATCTCAGATAAGCATCTTTAATAAAACTCATGTCTCCCCTGTTGGTCTGTACCTCATTATACTGTAATCCTAAGATTCAATTTTATACAAATGCATATATATCTAAACTCAAGTTTTATAATGGTATCCTATTTCTATGTACTACAATATTACCATATATACAGCCTTACAAGTATAATTTACATATCAAGGCAGTGTATCTACTCTAAAATCTTCTCCACATAACTGCACAGAGTTAAAGATTTGAAAGGGTCTGGCTAGAACTACGTGCTTTACTAACTTAATTTTGTATATGTACTTTCTTCATTTGTGACACACTATCACATGGCTGTCCTTTAAATGCAAAATATATCTTAAATAAATAGCACATAATTACTTTATTCTTCTTCAGGGTCTGTATGATGGTTAATATTATGTGTCAACTTGACTGGACCACCAGCTGTTCAGATATTTTGTCAAATGTCACCAACATTTATCTGTTATTATAGGTAAGTTTTAAAACTTATCATATAATCCTTATTCTTAATACACCATCACTGTGAGCTGAGACTTTCTGCTAGTGTTTAGGGTAGATTAACAACATAAATATGTGGCTAAAATTTGAGAAGCATTTTTCTGGATTCAATATTTTTCCTCACACACATTTGCGTTAATCCAAGAAATCTCAGTTTTAAAAAGGTACTAACTTTGTTACTTTTTCAACATTTTTTGAGGACACACTAAAAGACAATTCATTTTCTGTGAATTCTAATTTTCATGTAAACCAAAGACTTAAATTTAGAATACAGTCAAATCTGACTAATGCTGAGTAATTTGGGGAGAGATTTGATCTTTAAAAATTCAGATTAAAAATAATTGTAAAACCAAAAGAAGGTAAGTAATACTCATAGGACAGTCACACAAACCCCAGCAGCAGAATATACATTCCTCAAGAAAACAGTGAACATGTAATATGATAGATTGCTTTCTGAGCCATAAAATAGGTCTCAGTATTTTAAATTTATGTATATGATACAAGGTTTTTTTTTTTTTTATATGCCTTCGGGGGAAATATCGTTCTGTAGACAGTAAATAACATAGCATTAAATAAGAAAACATGTCAATTTCTAATCTTCAACTAAAGCAGTGGTTTGAGACACAGATTACAGATTTGAACATTTTTAAAGAAATAGAGCTCATGTTAATTAGAAAACTATTACATTACAATTAAACAATAAAATAAAAAACAGAAGAATGGGAATATCGGTAAAGTTGATAAGCCGGGCTGATTAAAAAATGTGAGGAAAAACCACAAATATCAGGAAAAAGGAACATGGCATCACTGCAGTTCTTATCACGTTAAAGATATCTTGTCAATAAAGTTCAAATTTTAGATGCAATGGCAACTATCTTAAATGACAGCAACTACCAGACTCACTTAAAAGGTAATATATAACCTAAATAGCTGTATATCAAAGTGAACAGTGACATGTGATGGAAGAAATTAGAATTTTAGGTAAAACATTCATACAAAGAAAACTCCAGTTTCAGATGATATCCCTGGGGAATTCCACCAAACATTGAAGGAAGAAACGTTTCCAATTTTACAACTTTGTCAGAAAATAGAGTTGCAGAAAGCATTTTCAAACTCATATGAGGCCAATATTATCCTGATACTGAAACCAAAGATATAAGAAAAGTGCACAGCAACATGTTTCATAAAAATAAATACAAATATTTGTTAAGAAAATTAAATCCACTGATACATAAAAAGATAATGCATCATGATTAATTGCAAATTAATTGCAAGAATGCAAGGCTATTTAAATAATCATACCATTAAATTAATGAAAAAAATACATAACAGTAATCTCAAGTATTTAACAGAATTGAATCTCCATTTACGGTAAAACTGTCAGCAAACTAAGAATATAAGCAAAATTTCTCAACCTGATAAAAGGCATATACAATAAAACATTTAATGATTAAAACTAAATGCTTTTCCTCTAAGATCAAAAATGCAGAAAGGATTCATCACACATTAGAAAGCAAAGATTAAATCTGTATTTAGAGGTGGCATAATTGTCTATGCAGGAAATCTTAGGAATCTACCAAAAAAAAAAAAAAAGTAACTAGTACCTGTATCTAGCAAGTTGGGGAGATATGGAGTATTTGTATATACAAGCAACAAATAATTAGAAATTACAGTAGTATTAAAATACATACTATTTAGCAATAAATTGAACAAAAGATGTAAAAGGCCTCTAAACTGATAAAATTGTTAAGATTTCTAAGAATATAGAGCTATATCAAACTCTATTTTTTGATTGATCAAAAAATGTGACATTATGTTACTTGTCCCCAAAATATCTATAGATTCAATGCAATTTTAATTGGTATTTCATCAGGCTTTTGTATAGAAATTGTCAAGATGATTATAAAATTTACATGGAATTTCAAAAGACAAAGTCTGGGAAAAACTACCTTGAAAGATAAAAAATTTCAGATTTATTCTTGTTTTAAATTATTGATACTTGCATCCAGTTTGCTATGTGAAGTCAGATCCAAAAGTATATGCACTGTAAACACAATTTACATAACCTTCTAGAAAATGAAAACTATGTGAAATAAAGCAGATCGGGGACTGCCAGAGGAAGGATGGGCCAGGCGCAGTGGCTCACGCCTGTAATCCCAGCACTTTGGGAGGCCGAGACAGGCGGATCACAACGTCAGAAGTTCGAGACTAGCCTGGCCAACATGGTGAAACCCCATCTCTACTGAAAATACAAAAAAAATTAGCTATGCATGCTCGCGCATGCCTGTAATCCCAGCTACTCAGGAGGCTGAGGCAGGTGAATTGCTTGAACTCGGGATGCAGAGGTTTCAGTGAGTCGAATTCCCACCACTGCACTCCAGCCTGGGAGACAGAGAGAAACTCTGTCTCAAAAAAAAAAAAAAAAAGAGGATTGACACAGGCATATGAGAAAACTTTGAGGGATGCTTAAATATGTGAATTATCTTGATTGTGCAGAAGTTCTCATCAGTGCAGGCAGTCCTTGCTTGGCAGGGTAGGAAAACTTCTGCATATCAGGACTGAATTCTGACATGTCAAGGTTCCATGGTAACAATGCACAACATTTTCACTTTGCACAGTGACAAAGGAAGGAAGCTTTTCACTACTGTCCACTATCCCCATATCCTACAAAGAGAGGTGGCCTCCAATATATAGTTAATTATATGGGACTTATACTTACATAAAACTGAGACATTGTTTTACTTATCTTTTTGATGAGTATCAAATTAGCTACACCTTTAAAGACAATTTTCTCTCACATAAATGCATACCTCTTATGCCATTATTTTTCAAATACTAGTAGCTTCTTAAATCTGCATACCCCTACATATCATCCAGAAACCATCTAGATCAACAAACGGCACAAATATAACCACTCATAACTGTTGTCCAGCATTAGTAAGAGAGAAATAATATTACAGCTCTGAGTTACATGTGTGTAATGAAATGAACATCTCAAAGCAACAGAGACAGCTGCATGAGCAGTGCAGAAGTGGGTTTTGTGAAGATTTCTGAGGAGGAGGAAAGTCATACCGTAAAAGGGGAAATATTACAGCCTGAGACCAGGGTGATCGGTCTGGCCACAGGAAAATAGAAAGGAAGTGATTTAACTTTTGCAGAAGGAAGAGGTAGTTTGGAAGGAACAGGCTTCCCTTGGAGCCTTGGTGGTGATAAGAAAGAAAGGAGTAACTGATGAAAATTAAGTTTTACATATAAACAGAAGAGTATTACTGCAAAATCAATCCTCTACCAATAAGGCAACGATAAGTTAAAGAAGCATGATTCTAAGAGAAGACACTTTAACACAAAAGCCGGTCAAATCTTTAATCCTTTTTTATGTGGAAACAGCCGCCACTGTAGTCTAAAAAAGAAAAACAAAAAACATTTAAAACTAAATAATGACTAGGGGGCACACCCAAGATGACTGAAAAGGAACAGCTCTAGCCTCCAGCTCCCAGAATGAGCGACACAGAAGACGGGCAATTTCTGCATTTTCAACTGAGGTACCGGGTTCATCTCACTGGGGTGTGTCAGACAGTTGGCGCTGGTCCCTGGGTGCAGCCCGACCAGCAAGAGCTGAAGCAAGGCGAGGCATCGCCTCACCTGGGAAGCCCAAGGGGGAAGGGAATTCCTTTACCTAGCCAAAGGAAATTGAGACACACAATACCTGGAAAATCAGGTAACTCCCACCCTAATACTGCACTTTACCAAGGGTCTTAGCACACCAGAAGATTATATCCCACATCTGGCCCAGAGGGTCCCATGCCCACGGAGCCTCCCTCATTGTAAGCACAGCAGTCTGAGATCTAATTGCAAGGCCTCAGCGAGGCTGGGGGAGGGGTGCCTGACATTGCTGAGGCTTAAGTAGGTAAACAAAGCTGTTGGGAAACTCAAATTGGATGGAGCCCACCACAGCTCAAGGAGGCCGGCCTGCCTCTGTAGACTCCACCTCTGCGGACAAGGCATAGCTAAACAAAAAGCAGCAGAAACCTCGACAGAGGTAAATGCCCCTGTCTGACAGCTTTGAAGAGAGCAGTGGATTTCCCAGCACCGAGGTTGAGATCTGAGAACAGACTGCCTGCTCAAGTGAGTTCCTGACCCCTGAGTAGCCTAACTGGGAGACATCCCCCACGAGGTGCAGACCAACACCTCACACGGTGGGGTATACCCCTGAGAGAAGCTTCCAGGCAAGAATCAGACAGCAACACTCGCTGT
>NW_022295264.1:0-13262 GCF_002776525.5 Piliocolobus tephrosceles
ATTTAAGGTAATCTCTTTTCTGCTCATTGTAATTTTTTTCTTAAGGTCCCAATGCTTTTCCTATCTTAGATTTTTATTTTAGTGGCTGTCTTTAGCCATCTCCCCTCTGTGCATATCCTCTAACAATCATTGGAGACCCATATTGGAAAGGTACTGTAAATATTACAGTGCAGTGTCAATAATTTGGGTATTAGAATCATTTATTAACTGTGAACTTGAACAAATGGTTAACCCGTCTGTTTCATTTTTTATCCATAATGTAGAATTGAATCAGGTACAGGTGTAGCACTCCCATATTATTATTATTATTATTTTTATTATACTTTAAGTTCTAGGGTACATGTGCATAACGTGCAGGTTTGTTACATATGTATACTTGTGCCATTTTGGTGTCCTGCACCCTTCAACTCGTCAGCACCCATCAATTCGTCATTCATATCAGGTATAACTCCCAATGCAATCCCTCCGCCCCACCCCCCTCCATGATAGGCCGCGATGTGTGATGTTCATCTTCCCGAGTCCAAGTGATGTCATTGTTCAGTTCCCACCTATGAGTGAGAACTTGCGGTGTTTGGTTTTCTGTTCTTATGATAGTTTGCTAAGAATGATGGTTTCCAGCTGCATCCATGTCCCTACAAAGGATGCAAACTCATCCTTTTTTAGGGCTGCATAATATTCCATGTTGTATATGTGCCACATTTTCTTAATCCAGTCTGTCACAGATGGACATTTGGGTTGATTCCAAGTCTTTGCTATTGTGAATAGTGTCGCAATAAACATACGTGTGCATGTGTCTTTACAGCAGCATGATTTATAATCCTTTGGGTATATACCCAGTAGTGGGATGGCTGGGTCGTATGGTACATCTAGTTCTAGATCCTTGAGGAATTGCCATACTGTTTTCCATAATGGTTGAACTAGTTTACAATCCCACCAACAGTGTAAAAGTGTTCCTATTTCTCCACATCCTCTCCAGCACCTGTTGTTTCTTGGTTTTTTAATGAGTGACATTCTAACTGGTGTGAGATGGTATCTCATTGTGGTTTTGATTTGCATTTCTCTGATGGCCAGTGATGATGAGCATTTTTTCATGTGTCTGTTGGCTGTATGAATGTCTTCTTTTGAGAAATGTGTGTTCACATCCTTTGCCCACATTTTGATGAGGTTGTATTTTTTTTTTCTTGTGAATTTGTTTGAGTTCTTTGTAGATTCTGGATATTAGCCCTTTGTCAGATGAGTAGATTGCAAAAATTTTCTCCCACTCTGTAGGTTGCCTGTTCACTATGATGGTAGTTTCTTTTGCTGTGCAGAAGCTCTTCAGTTTAATCATATCCCATTTGTCAATTTTGGCTTTTGCTGCCCTTGCTTTTGGCGTTTTAGACATGAAGTCCTTGCCCATGCCTATGGCCTGAATGGTACTACCTAGATTTTCTTCTAGGGATTTTATGGTTTTAGTTCTAACATTTAAGTCTCTAATCCATCTTGAATTAATTTTCATATAAGGAGTAAGGAAAGGATCCAGTTTCAGCTTTCTACTTATGGCTAGCCAATTTTCCCAGGACCATTTATTAAATAGGGAATCGTTTCCCCATTTCTTGTTTCTGTCAGGTTTGTCAAAGATCAGATGGCTGTAGATGTGTGGTATTATATCTGAGGACTCTGTTCTGTTCCATTGGTCTATATCTCTGTTTTGGTACCAGTTCCATGCTGTTTTGGTTACTGTAGCCTTGTAGTATAGTTTGAAGTCAGGTAGCGTGATGCCTCCGGCTTTGTCCTTTTGATTTAGGATTGTCTTGGCAATGCGGGCTCTTTTTTGGTTCCATATGAACTTTAAAGCAGTTTTTTCCAGTTCTGTGAAGAAACTCTTTGGTAGTTTGATGGGGATAGCATTGAATCTATAAATAACCTTGGGCAGTATGGCCATTTTCACAATATTGATTCTTCCTATCCATGAGCATGGTATGTTCTTCCATTTGTTTGTGTCCTCTTTGATTTCACTGAGCAGTGGTTTGTAGTTCTCCTTGAAGAGGTCGTTTACATCCCTTGTAAGTTGGATTCCTAGGTATTTTATTCTCTTCGAAGCAATTGTGAATGGAAGTTCATTCCTGATTTGGCTCTCTGTTTGTCTGTTACTGGTGTGTAAGAATGCTTGTGATTTTTGCACATTGATTTTGTATCCTGAGATTTGCTGAAGTTGCTTATCAGCTTAAGTTGATTTTGGGCTGAGACAATGGGGTTTTCTAAATAGACAATCATGTCATCTGCAAACAGTGACAATTTGACTTCTTCTTTTCCTAACTGGATACCCTTGATTTCTTTCTCTTGCCTGATTGCCCTAGCCAGAACTTCCAACACTATGTTGAATAGGAGTGGTGAGAGAGGGCATCCCTGTCTTGTGCCAGTTTTCAAAGGGAAATTTTCCAGTTTTTGCCCATTCAGTATGATATTGGCTGTGGGTTTGTCATAAATAGCTCTTATTATTTTGAGGTACGTTCCATCAATACCAAATTCATTGAGCGTTTTTAGCCTGAAGGGCTGTTGAATTTTGTCAAAAGACTTTTCTGCATCTATTGAGATAATCATATGGTTCTTGTCTTTGGTTCTGTTTATATGCTGGATTACGTTTATTGATTTGCGAATGTTGAACCAGCCTTGCATCCCAGGGATGAAGCCCACTTGATCATGGTGGATAAGCTTCTTGATGTGCTGCTGAATCCGGTTTGCCAGTATTTTATTGAGGATTTTTGCATCGATGTTCATCAGGGATATTGGTCTAAAATTTTCTTTTTTTTGTTGTGTCTCTGCCAGGCTTTGGTATCAGGATGATGTTGACCTCATAAAATGTGTTAGGGAGGATTTCCTCTTTTTCTATTGATTGGAATAGTTTCAGAAGGAATGGTACCAGCTTCTCTTTTTACCTCTGGTAGAACTCAGCTGTGAATCCATCTGGTCCTGGACTTTTTTTGATTGGTAGGCTATTAATTATTGCCTCAATTTCAGAGGCTGCTATTGGTCTATTCAGGGATTCAACTTCTTCCTGGTTTAGTCTTGGGAGAGTGTAAGTGTCCAGGAAATTATCCATTTCTTTTAGATTTTCTAGTTTATTTGTATAGAGGTGTTTATAGTATTCTCTGATGGTAGTTTGTATTTCAGTGGGGTCGGTGGTGATATCCCCTTTATCATTTTTTATTGCGTCTATTTGATTCCTCTCGCTTTTCTTCTTTATTAGCCTTGCTAGCGGTCTGTCAATTTTGTTGATCTTTTCAAAAAACCAACTCCTGGATTCATTGATTTTTTGGAGGGTTTTTTGTGTCTCTATCTCCTTCAGTCCTGCTCTGATCTTAGTTATTTTTTGCCTTCTGCTAGCTTTTGAATGTGTTCGCTCTTGCTTCTCCAGTTCTTTTAATTGTGATGTTAGAGTGTCAATGTTAGATCTTTCCAGCTTTCTCTTGTGGGCATTTAGTGCTATAAATTTCCCTCTACACACTGCTTTAAATGTGTCCCAGAGATACTGGTTTGTTGTATCTTTGTTCCCATTGGTTTCAAAGAACATCTTTATTTCTGCTTTCATTTCGTTATGTACCCAGTAGTCATTCAGGAGCAGGTTGTTCAGTTTCTATGTAGTTGAGGGTTTTGATTGAGTTTCTTAGTCCTGAGTTCCAGTTTGATTGCACTGTGGTCTGAGAGACAGTTTGTTATAATTTCTGTTCTTTTACATTTGCTGAGGAGTGCTTTACTTGCAATTATGTGGTCAATTTTGGAATAAGTGCGATGTGGTGCTGAGAAGATTGTATATTCTGTTGATTTGTGATGGAGAGTTCTGTAGATTTCTATTAGGTCTTTTTGGTGCAGAGATGAGTCCAATTCCTGGATATCCTTGTTAACTTTCTGTCTCGTTGATCTGTCTAATGTTTACAGTGGAGTGTTGAAGTCTCCCATTATTATTGTTTGGGTGTCTAAGTCTCTTTGTAAGTCTCTAAGGACTTGCTTTATGAATCTGGGTGCTCCTCTATTGGGTGTATATATATTTAGGATAGTTAGCTCTTCCTGTTGAATTGATCCCTTTACCATTATGTAATGGCCTTCTTTGTCTCTTTTGATCTTTGACGGCTTAAAGTCTGTTTTATCAGAGACTAGGATTGCAACCCCTGCTTTTTTTGTTCTCCATTTGCTTCGTAGATCTTCCTCCATCCCTTTATTTTGAGCTTTTTTATGTCTCTGCATGTGAGATGGATATCCTGAAGACAGCAGACTGATGGGTCTTGACTCTTTATCCAGTTTGCCAGTCTGTGTCTTTTAATTGGAGCATTTAGTCCATTAACATTTAAGGTTAATATTGTTATGTGTGAACATGATCCTGCCATTATGATATTTACTGGTTATTTTGCTCGTTATTTGATGCAGTTTCTTCCTAGCCTCGATGGTCTTTACATTTTGGCATGTTTTTGCAATGGCTGGTACCAGTTATTCCTTTCCATGTTTAGAGCTTCCTTCAGGGTCTCTTGTAAGGCAGGCCTGCTGGTGACAAAATCTCTAAGCATTTGCTTATCTGTAAAGGATTTTATTTTCTCCTTCACTGATGAAACTTAGTTTGGCTAGATATGAAATTCTGGGTTTAAAATTCTTTTCTTTAAGAATGTTGAATATTGGCCCCCACTCTCTTCTGGCTTGTAGAGTTTCTGCCGAGAGATCTGCTGTTAGTCTGATGGGCTTCCCTTTGTGGGTAACCCGACCTTTCTCTCTGGCTGCCCTTAAGATTTTTTCCTTCATTTGAACTTTGGTGAATCTGGCAATTATGTGTCTTGGAATGGCTCTTCTCGAGGAGTATCTTTGTGGTGTTCTCTGTATTTCCTGAATTTGAATGTTGGCCTGCCCTGCTAAGATGGGGAAGTTCTCCTGGATGATATCCTGAAGAGTGTTTTCCAACTTGGTTCCATTTTCCCCCTCACTTTCAGGCACCGCAATCAGACGTAGATTTGGTCTTTTTACATAATCCCATACTTCTTGCAGGCTTTGTTCAATTCTTTTTCTTCTTTTTTCTTTTGGTTTCTCTTCTTGCATCATTTCATTCATTTGATCCTCAATCCCTGATACTCTTTCTTCCAGTTGATCAAGTCAGTTAGTGAAGCTTGTACATTTGTCATGTATTTCTTGTGTCATGGTTTTCATCTCTGTTGGTTCATTTATGACCTTCTCTGCATTAATTATCCTAGCTATCAATTCTTCCACTCTTTTTTCAAGATTTTTAGTTTCTTTGCACTGGGTACGTAATTCCTCCTTTAGCTCTGAGAGGTTTGATGGACTGAAGCCTTCTTCTCTCATCTCATCAAAGCCATTCTCTGACCAGCTTTGATCCGTTGCTGGTGATGAGCTGCGCTCCTTTGCAAGGGGAGATGCACTCTTATTTTTTGAATTTCCAGCTTTTCTGCCCTGCTTCTTCCGAATCTTTGTGCTTTTATCTGCCTCTGTTCTTTCATGATGGTGATGTACTGATGGGGTTTTGGTATAGGTGTTCTTCCTGTTTGATAGTTTTCCTTCTGACAGTCAGGACCCTCAGCTATAGGTCTGTTGGAGATTGCTTGAAGTCCACTCCAGTCCCTGTTTTCCTGGGTATCAGCAGCAGAGGTTGCAGAAGATAGAATATTGCTGAGCAGTGAGTGTACTTGTCTGATTCTTACTTTGAAAGCTTCCTCTCAGGGGTGTACCCCACCCTGTGAGGTGTGGGGTGTCAGACTGCCCCTAGTGGGGAATGTCTCCCAGTTAGGCTACTCAGGGATCAGGGACCCACTTGAGCATGCAGTCTATCCATTCTCAGATCTCAACCTCCATGTTGGGAGATCCACTTCTCTCTTCAAAGCTGTCAGACCGAGTCGTTCGGGTCTGCACAGGCCTCTGCTGCTTCCCCTGTGGTTTTTTAGCTGTGCCCTGTCCCCAGAGGTGGAGTCTACAGAGACAGACAGATTTCCTTGAGCTGCTGTGAGCTCCACCCTGGTCGAGCTTCCCTGCAGCTTTGTTTACCTACCTAAGCCTCAGCAATGGTGGGTGCCCCTCCCGCAGCCTCCCTGCTGCCTTGCAGTTAGATCGCAGACTGCTGTGCTAGCAATGAGGGAGGCTCCCTGGCAGTGGGACCCTCCTGGCCAGGTGTGGGTATAATCATCTGGTGTGCCCGTTTGCCTAAATCGCAGTAATGGGGTGGGAATTACCCAATTTTCCAGGTGTTAAGTGTCTCAGTTTGCCTGGCTAGGAAAAGGGATTCCCTTCCCCCTTGCCCTTTTCAGATGAGGCAATGCCTCACAATGCTTCAGCTCATGCTGGTGGAGCTGCAGCAGCTGAGCAGCACTGATTGTCTCACACTCCTCAGTGAGATGACCCCAGTACCTGAGTTGAAAATGAAGAAATCACCGATCTTCTTTGTCACTCGCACCGGGAGTTGGAGACTGGAGCTGTTCCTATTCGGCCATCTTGCTCCGCCCACTCTTTCACGTTTTTAACTGATGATATTTTTTTTTATCAGCATAGGCCTCAATGCAATCCCAAGTAGCCCTTCTCAGGTTCCTCAAAGACAGTGTTAACAGACTCTTCCACGAAAATTTAGTGTAACTCTGTGAGATAAATTCACACATCATCTAGAAGTTCCTAAGAAAGCTTCTTTGTAGTTTTCATGTGAGGATATTTCCTTTGTCACCGTAAGCTTCATTGCGCTAAGAAGTATCCCATTGCAGATTTCAAGAAAACTGTGTAAGCAAACTGATCACTGAAGAGAAACGTGTAACTCTGTGAGTTGCATTCACACATCGCAATGCAGTTTCTCAGAAGGCTTCTTTCCAGTGTTGATCTGAGGGTATTTCCTTTGTCACCATAGCCCTCAATGAGCTCCCAAATATCACTTTGCAGTATCCATGACAACAGTGTTAGCAAATTTTTCCAAGTGGGAAGGGTGGAACTCTGTGTGATGTAGTCACACATCAGAAAGCAATCTCTCAGAAAGCTTTTCTCTACTTTTTATCTGAGGGTATTACCTTTTTCACCATGGGCCCCAATGGGCTCCCAAATATCACTTTGCAGATTCCACGAAAGGGTGTTAGCAAACTGCTTCCTGAGGACTAAGTTGCAACTCTGTGAGATAAATTCACAGTTCACAAAGAAGTTTCTCAGAAAGCTTCTTTCTCGTTTTGAACTGATGATATTTCTTTTATCAGCATGTGCATCAATGCGATCCAAAGTAGCCCTTCTCTGGTTCCTCAAAGACAGTGTTAATGGACTGCTCCATGAAACTTAACTGTAACTCTGTGAGATGAATTTACATATCACCAAGGAGTTTCTAAGGAAACTTCTTTCTAGTTTTCATCTGAGGATATTTACTTTGTCACCGTAAGCTTCATTGCGCTAAGAAGTATCCCATTGCAGATTTCAAGAAAACTGTGTTAGCAAACTGATCACTGAAGAGAAACGTGTAACTCTGTGAGTCGCATTCACTCATCGCAATGCAGTTTCTCAGAAGGCTTCTTTCCAGTTTTGATCTGAGGATATTTCCTTTTTCACCATAGCTTTCAATATGCTCCCAAATATCACCTTGCAGAATCCACGACAACAGTATTAGCAAACTGTTCCAAGAAGGGAAGGGTGCAACTCTGTGTGGTGAAGTCACACATCAGAATGCAATCTCTCAGAAAGTTTCTCTCTAGTTATTATCTAAGGATATTTCCTTTTACACCATGTGCCGCAATGGGCTCGCAAATATCACTTTGCAGATTCCACGAAAAGCGTGTTAGCAAATTGCTTCCTGAGGACTAAGTTGTACCTCTGTGAGATGAAGTCACAGATCACAAGGAAGTTTCTCAGAAAGCTTCTTTCACATTTTGAACTGATGATATTTCCTCTATCAGCGTAGGCCTCAAAGGGATCCAAAGTAGCCCTTCTCAGGTTCCTCAAAGACAGTGTTAATGGACTGCTCCAAGAAACTTAAGTGTAACTCTGTGAGATGAATTCACACATCACCAAGAAGTTTATAAGAAAGCTTTTTTCTAGTTGTCATCTGAGGATATTTCCTTGGTCACCGTAAGCTTCATTGTGCTAAGAAGTATCCCATTGCAGATTTCAAGAAAACTGTGTTAGCAGACTGATCACTGAAGAGAAACGTGTAACTCTGTGAGTTGCATTCACACATCACAATGCAGTTTCTCAGAAGGCTTCTTTCCAGTTTTGATATGAGGATATTTCCTTTTTCACCATAGCCCTCAATGTGCTCCCAAATATCACCTTGCAGAATCCACGACAACAGTGTTAGCAAACTGTTACAGGAAGAGAAGAGGGAAACTTTTTGTGATGAATTCACACATCAGAAAGAAATTTGTGAGAAAGCTTCTTTCTATTACTATCTGAGCATTTTTCCTTTTTCACTGTGGGCCTCATTTGGCTCCCAAATATCACTTTGCAGATTCCACGCAAACAACGATAGTAAACTGCTTCGTGAAGGCAAAGTTGTAAGTCGATGAGATGAATTCACATATTATAAAGAAGTTTCTCAAAACGCTACTTTCTAGTGTTTATTTGAGGATATTTCCTTTATCAACAGAAGCTTCCTGGCGCTCAGAAATATCCCAATGCAGATTTCAAGAAAACACTGTTAGCAAACGGATCCATGAAAAGGAAAGTGTAGCTCTGTGAGTTGCATTCACATGTCACAATGCAGTTTCTCAGAACACTTCTTTCCAGTTTTTTCTGAGGACATTTCCTTTTCCACCATAGCCCTCCATGGGCTCCCAGATATCACTTTGCCAATTCCACGAGAACAGTCTTAGCGAGCGGTTTCTTGAGGAGAAAGGTGGAACTCTGTGAGATGAATTCACAGATCACAAAGAAGTTTCTCAGGAAGCTTCTTTCACATTTTTATCGCAGGATATTTCCTGTGGCCCTCTAGTCTTCAAAGGGATCCGAAATGTCAGTTCTCAGATTCCTCAAAAACAGGGATAACCAACGGCCACAAAATATACGGCTGTAACTCAGTGGGTTGAATTCACACATCACAAAGCTGTTTCTCAGAAAGCCTCTTTCTTTTAGAAGATGAGGTTATTTGTGGTCTCGGCGCGCCACCGTGTGTCCTATTGCAGATTCTGTGAAACCTCTGTTAGCAAGCTTCTCAATGAAAACAATGATGGAACCCTGGGGGTTGAAGTCACTCCCAACACACAAAGAAGTTTGTGAGAAGGCTTCTCTGCAGATTTGTCTGAGAATATTTCATTATTCACCATGGGATTCAACGATATCCAAAACATCACTTCTGAGATTCCACAAAATGAGTGCTAGCAAACTCCTCCATGAAAGGGTGTGTAACACTGTGAAATGAATTCACACATCACAAAGCTGTTTCTCAGAAAGGTTCATTCCGGTCTTTCTCAGAGGATATTTCCTTTGTCCTTATGCTCTTCAAACCCATCCGAAATATCACTTCTCAGAATCCTTGAAAACAGTGCTAGGAAACGGCTCCAAGAAATAGTGGTGTAATTCTGTGAGATGAAGTCACACATCAGAAAGCAATTTCTCAGGAAGCTTCTTTCCCTTTTTATCTGAGGATATTTAATTTGTCAGCGTTAGCTGCATAGCGCTAAGAAGTATCCTAGGGCAGATTTCAAGAAAACTGTGTGAGCAAACTGAGCACTGAAGAGAAACGTGTAAATCTCAGAGTTGCATTCACACATCGCAATGCAGTTTCTAAGAACGCTTCTTTCCACTTTTAATCTGAAGATATTTCCTTTTTCACCATAGCCCTCAATGAGCTCCCAAATATCACTTTGCAGAATCCACGACAACACTGCTAACAAACTGTTACAAGAAGGGAAGGGTGAAACTCTGTGTGATGAATTCACACCTCAGAAAGAAATTTCACAGAAAGCTTCTTTCTAGTTATTATCTGAGGATATTTCCTTTTTCAGCCTGGGACTCTATTGGCTCCCGAATATCACTTTGCAGATTCCACGAAAAGAGTGTTAGCAAACTGCTTCGTGAAGACGATGTTGTAACTCTGTGAGATGAATTCACAGACCACAAAGAAGTTTCTCAGAAAGATTCTTTCACGTTTTTAATTGAGGATATTTCCTTCATCAGCGTAGGCCTCAGTGCGATTAAAAGGAGCCCTTTTCAGGTTCCTCAAAGACAGTGTTAATGGACTGCTCCAAGAAACTTAAGTGAAACTCTGTGAGATGAATTCACACATCACAAAGAAGTTTCTAAGAAAGCTTCTTTCTTATTTTTATCTGAGGATATTTCCTTTGTCACCATCCGCTTCATTGCACTAAGAAGTATCCCATTGCAGATTTCAAGAAAGCTGTGTCAGCAAACTGATCACTGAAGAGAAACGTGTAACTCTGTGAGTTGCATTCACACATCGCAAGCAGTTTCTCAGAAGGCTTCTTTCCAGTTTTGTTCTGAGGATATTTCCTTTTTCACCATAGCCCTCAATGAGCTCCCAATATCACTTTGCAGAATCAACGACAACAGTGTCAGCAAATGGTTCCAAGAAAAGAAGGGTGGAACTCTGTGTGATGAAGTCACACATCAGAAAGCAATCTCTCAGAAAGTTTCTCTCTAGTTATTATCTGAGGATATTTCCTTTTTCACCATGGGCCCCAATGGGCTCCCAAATACCACTTTGCAGATTCCACGAAAAGAGTGTTTGCAAACTGCTTCCTGAGGACTAAGTAGTAACCCTGTGAGATGAATTCAGAGATCACAAAGAAGTTTCTCAGAAATCTTCTTTCACGTTTTGAATGGATGATATTTCCTTTATCAGCATAGGCCTCAATGCGTTCCAAAGTAGCCTTTCTCAAGTTCCTCAAAGACAGTGTTAATGGGCAGCTCCACGAAACTTAACTGTAACTCTGTGAGATGAATTCACACATCACCAAGAAGTTTCTAAGAAAGTTTCTTTCTAGTTTTCATCTGAGAATATTTCCTTTGTCACCGTAAGCTTCATTGCGCTGAGAAGTAACCCATTGCAGATTTCAAGAAAACTGTGTTAGCAAACTGATCCCTGAAGAGAAACGTGCAACTCTGTGAGTTGCATTCACACATCGCAATGCCGTTTTTCAGAAGGCTTCTTTCAACTTCTGATCTTAGGATATTTCCTTTTTCATAATAGCCCTCAAAGAGCTCCCAAACATCACTTTGCAGAATCCACGACAACAGTGTTAGCAAACTGTTCCAAGAAGGTCAGGGTGGAACTCTGTGTGATGAAGTCACACATCAGAAAGCAATCTCTCAAAAAGCTTCTCTGTAGTTATTATCTGAGGATATTTCCTTTTTCACCATGGGCCCCATTGGGCTCCCAAATATCACTTTGCAGATTTCACGAAAAAAGTGTTAGCAAACTGCTTCCTGAGTACTAACTTGTAACTCTGTGAGATGAATTCACAGATCACAAAGAAGTTTCTCAGAAAGCTTCTTTCACGTTTTGAACGCATTATATTTCCTTTATCAGTGTAGGACTCAATGCGATCCAAAGTAGCCTTTCTCAGGTTCCTCAAAGACAGTGTTAATGGACAGCTCCATGAAAATTAAGTGTAACTCTGTGAGATGAATTCACACATCACCAAGAAGGTTCTAAGAAAGCTTCTTTCTAGTTTTCATCTGAGGATATTTCCTTTCTCACCGTAAGCTACATTGTGCTAAGAAGTATCCCATTGCAGATTTCAAGGAAACTGTGTTAGCAAACTGATCACTGAAGAGAAACGTGTAATTCTGTGAGATGCATTCACACATCGCAATGCCGTTTCTCAGAAGGCTTCTTTCCACTTCTGATCTTAGGATATTTCCTTTTTCACAACAGCCCTCAAAGAGCTCCCTAATATCACCTTGCAGAATCCACGACAACAGTGTTAGCAAACTTTTCCAAGAAGGGCAGGTTGGAATTCTGTGTGATGAAGTCACACATCAGTAAGAAATCTCTCAGAAAGCTTCTCTCTAGTTATTATCTGAGGATATTTCCTTTTTCACCATGGGCCCCAATGGGCTCCCAAATATCACTTTTCAGATTCCACGAAAAGAGTGTTTGCAAACTACTTCCTGAGGACTAAGTTGTAATTCTGTGAGATGAATTCACAGATCACAAAGAAGTGTCTCAGAAAGCTTCTTTCACGTTTTGAACTGATGATATTTCCTTTATCAGCGTAGGCCTCAATGCAATCCAAAGTAGCCCTTCTCAGGTTCCTCAAAGACAGTGTTAAAGGACTGCTACATGAAACTTAAGTGTAACTCTGTGTGATGAATTCATATTTCACCAAGAAGTTTCTAAGAAAGCTTCTTTCTAGTTTTCATCTGAGGATGTTTCCTTTGTCAGCATAAGCTTCATTGCACTAAGAAGTATCCCATTGTATGTTTCAAGAAAACTGTGTTAGCAAACTGATTACTGAAGAGAAAGGTGTAACTCTGTGAGTTGCATACACACATCGCAATGCAGTTTCTCAGAAGGCCTTCCTCAAGTTTTGATCTGAGGATATTTACTTTTTTACCATAGCCCTCTATGAGCTCCCAAATATCACTTTGCATAATCTACGACACAAGTGTTATAAAGCTGTTCCAAGAAATGAAAGGTGGAACTCTGTGTGATGAATTCACACATCAGAAAGCAATCTCTCAGAAATCTTCTCTCTAGTTACTAACTGAGGATATTTCCTTTTTCACCATGGGACACTATGGGCTCCCTAATATCACTTTGCAGATTCCACGAAAAGAGTGTTAGCAAACTGCTTGCTGAGGACTAAGTTGTAACCCTGTGAGATAAATTCACATGTCACAAAGAAGTTTCTCAGAAAGCTTCTTTCACGTTTTGAACTGATGATATTTTCTTTATAGCATAGGCCTCAATGCAATCCAAAGGAGCCCTTCACAGGTTCCTCAAAGACAGTGTTAATGGACTGCTCCACGAAACTTAAGTGTAACTCTGTGAGATGAATTCACACATCACCAAGAAGTTTCTAAGACAGCTTCTTTCTAGTTTTCATCTGAGGATATTTCCTTTGTCACCGTAAGCTTCATTGCACTAAGAAGTATCCCATTGCACATTTCAAGAAAACTGTGTTAGCAAACTGATCACTGAAGAGAAACATGTAACTCTGTGAGTCGCATTCACCCATCGCAATGCAGTTTCTCAGAAGGCTTCTTTCCAGTTTTGATCTGAGGATATTTCCTTTTTCACCATAGCCTTCAATGAGCACCCACATATCACTTTGCAGAATCCACGACAACAGTGTTAGCAAACTGTTCCA
>NW_022295265.1:0-9097 GCF_002776525.5 Piliocolobus tephrosceles
GGACTCCGGGAGGCCCGTCTCTCTGGCCAGTTCTTCCCGGGTGGCGATGCCCGGAAAGCGATCCTGCTGGAAGGCTCGCAGGAGCAGGGCGGTCTGGGACCGGGTGACGGCGGTCCGCTTTCGCCTGCCTTCTTGCGGGCCGCGTTTCCCCGGCCAGAGCCGAGATTCCCGCCGGTGCTGCCTCAGCCGGCGTGATCTCTCGTTCTGAAACCAAATCTGGACCCTGGGCTCCGGAATGCCGATGGCCTGGGCCAGCTCTTCCCTGGTGGTGATGCCCGGGTACGGGTTCCGCTCAAAGCAGGCTCGCAGGGCCTCCCTTTGGCTCGGGGTCCAAACGAGTCTCCTTCGCCGTCCTCGTCCTCGGGCTTCCGCCGGGAGGGCGCAGTCGGCAGGTGTCGGGAGAGCCATCGCGGGGAGACCTGGCCAGAATTTCGCGGACAGACACGGGCAGAGAGAGGCCGGCGGGCTCCCGTGCCCCTCGGTCGGCCTGTGCACGGCGCGCGGGTCCAGCCAGGAGGCCGGCCCAGCCGGCCAGCGGCCCTTATAAAGGCCCACAAGCTCCACCCCTTCAGCAGTGCGGGAGGAGCCCTGGGTCAGCCAGCCCTCGGAAGCCGGGAGCCACAGGGCCCAGGGCGCTGTGGCCTGGGTATGGGTGGGGCCGGAGAAGCCCTGGAGGGGGGAGGGGGGCGGGCTTCGGGGGCTGGCTCTCTCGGCCTCTCCGGGAATTCTGCGGGGACTGGAAGCCGCTCTTGGGCCTCGCACGCGTCTTCAGCAGGGAGAAGCCAGCCCGGAAGGGTGGAGTGGAGTGTGGGACTGAACCTCCATGAGAGTTGAGCTTTCCGGGCCCTCTCTCCGTGAAGGAGGCCGTGCCCGTGGGTGTCGCCGTTGCCGTGATAGTCTCACACACGCAGGTGTGTGGATCGCGTTCACTTCCACGCAGAACACCAGAGCGAAACCCAGGAGCAAAGCCGCATCCCGGGCGTCATGGCCTGAGGATGGATTCCTGCATCCTGCAACATGGGAGGAGTCTCCACTGTGGCTGCTCTGAAAACTGGCAAGGAGAGTGAGGACACGGTGCTGGCCTTCCTTGCTTCCCTGGAAGTTTCTGGGTCCCCGCAGAGCTCGGGAATCAAACAGCCAACATTGTCACGTTTATTTGTTGCCAGTTCCTGGACGTTTTCTTAATTTCCTTTCAAATATATTAGGCATTCTGTGAATTCCTGTAACTTCTTGGTGATTTTAATTGTCTGCATTAAATGTTTAAAGTAAATTAGTTTTCTGAAAAGCAGAAATATCCATAGTTGCATATATGATTGAAAAAAGGATGAGTTTGCGTCCTTTGTAGGGACATGGATGCAGCTGGAAACCATCATTCTTAGCAAACTATCACAAGAAGAGAAAACCAAACACCGCATGTTCTCACTCATAGGTGGGAACTGAACAATGAGCTCACTTGGACTCGGGAAGGGGAACATCACACACTGGGGCCTATCATGGGGAGGGGGGAGGGGGGAGGGATTGCATTGGGGAGTTATACCTGATATAAATGATGAATTGATGGGTGCTGACGAGTTGATGGGTGCAGCACACCAACATGGCACATGTATACATATGTAACCTGCACGTTATGCACATGTACCCTAGAACTTAAAGTATAATAAAAAAATAAAAATAAAATAAAAAAATATTTTACACAGATTTTCTATGGCATCTATCACCACCTCATGCGAAATTCCAAGTTTTTTCATTTGAAACACCCTTCCCATCAATAGACCATATTGTAATAATTTGTTGTACGTGATTACTTTTATATCATTAGAAAAATAATTATATATTATATACATATTTTTGAAATACTGCAATGCAATAAATAGTATATGGTCAGAAGTATTGTTTTCTCTAACAAAACCTAATATGATTAAAATTATTTACCTGAATTCAGATCTTTTGGCTTCAATTGCCATTCTGTCTCATTAGCACTTCCCCAATCCGTAAAAGATATCAGTTGTATTTTTTAATTCATTTTTTATTGAAATGGGTTATTTTACGTTATAATGTTTTTATGGCAATTTAGGACATTTTCAATAAATATAGTGATCCGAGGCCCTGGCTAAGTATTCCTTTTGTATTAGAAATCAGATTTTCCTGGCACAACTTCATTGCCTGCAATGGCATTTATAAAAAGTATGAATGCCAGCACACATTGTATTTCGATACTGTACTCAGTTGTTCATGCATAAACATTTAATTAGCTATTAAATGTTAGCTATTAAATTAGACCAAGTACAAATGCCGAATGTATAGGACATATCAACAAACTGTTTCAACAACAGTAGAAAACAATAAAAGACTAATTTTCGATGACATGTCACCTGTTCATTAGTTCTTTAATATGATTTAGGCTATTACAGGAAAATGTATGCATCACTATCCATGTTTTCTCAACATTTTTTTTTATCTAGGTCCTGAAGAGCATAAAAATAATGTGTACTATCAGATTTTTTTTTTTAGACTTTCTTTGTTTTTTTTTTTTTTGAGGCGGAGTCTGGCTCTGTCCCCCAGGCTGGAGTGCTGTGGCCGGATCTCTGCTCACTGCAAGCTCCACCTCCCGGGATCAGGCTATTCTCCTTCCTCAGCCTCCTGAGTAGCTGGGACTACAGGCGCCTGCCACCATGCCCGGCTAATTTTTTGTATTTTTAGTAGAGATGGGATTTCACCGTGTTAGCCAGGATGGTCTGATCTCCTGACCTCGTGATCCGCCCGCCTCGGCCTCCCAAAGTGCTGGAATTACAGGAGTGAGCCACCGCACCCGGCCTTTATAGACTTTCAACGTTTCTTTTGCTGTATTTTCTGTGCATCTTAGTATGAATATATGGAGACAAGGACAAATGTACATTTAAGTGGCTATATGAATTTTGCTTATATGGCTAATTGCTTATATGGATATTGTAAATGACAAGATAAAATAGTAAAGTTTGATAAACTTATCTGTGCCCTATTTAGTTCACTTACTGTATAACTTAATTCAGTCACTAATAATTAGTTTAAAAAGTGTTTTTTAAAAGCTGCAAAACACTCTTTACTACACATTTCTGAATCAGGAAGGGGTAAACTGTGACACAGTTTTCTTGTGCCACTGACTTTTTTGGGGAGAAACGTTCTGCAATAAAATAAGAGTTTCCAAACTCCATTTTTTAAAAAGCTTGAGTTTTCTTCTATGATTAACCTTCACTCTCAGTCCCTTTTACCCAAGGAGTGGTTCCTAGGTCATCTTTTGGAAGTTCAGTTTCTGGAAAGTTTTCAGCAAACCTCTGCTGTGCTTTTCCCATTTGTTGTTCCTGTTCTTGTTTTGGAGAAGGTGAGTCTCTTTAATTCAGTATGGTTTGTCTGTCTCCAATCTGCATGTGTTTGCCGAAGCTGAAGCTGTATCGGAGTTTTTATTCTCCCACCATCGTTCCCTAGGCCTTCTCCTGTTTTCAACACATCTTTTTCAACGTCTTCTGATTTTTGTCACTATCAGTAATTTCAGAATGAACAGATGCAGGAGCATCATCTCTTTGGAAATTTCCTTCACTTCCAATCTGCTCCTATGTTTTCCAGCTCTATCTTTACATTTTAGATTCTTCAATATCTTATTTTCATAGTCTGTATTCTGTAAACCATATTTTACTCATATATTTTAAAAATCCTTTTCTTCTTTCCAACTCATTTCCTTCTTAGTTAATGTTGGACCAACAAATGATTCATCTTTCTTATCAAGGAAAAGGTGAGCTCTAACCTGCCCTGGTTCACATCTGATACAGCTATCACTGCCAGGGTGCATGTCATAAGATAAGGAGTTTTGATATCCTGATCTTGCTGATTTGACAGTTCAGTCACTCCCTTTATTTGGAAGACTAACATCATTAGAGTAGGTCTGACAATAATAATCTGAGATTGACCAAGGAGCAGGGTTCTCTGTGAGTACTTCTCTACACCAGACTTTTATTACCTCCATTTCTCCCACAGCGGAGTGCGTTACTGAGTTCTTCCAGCTGCGTGCGGAGCTCCTGGCGGTGGCTCGTGTCGCTCTGAGCAGCCTGTGCGAGGCCAGCTTCTCCAGTTCCCGCACCTGCCGCCGGCAGCTCCGCATTCGCGTTCCAGCTTCTCCGCCTTCCGCCTCCGCTGGGCCCGCTCCTCAGCAACATCCTCAGCAACAGTGTACAAGTATTATCTTTTCTCTGCACCCTAACGCTTTTTATCTTTTGACTTTTTGATAATAGGTATCCAAACACCACGATAAGGTGATACTTCATTGTGATTTTGATTTTAATTACTCTGATAATTAGTGATGTTGAGCATTTTTTTATATACCTGCTGGCCATTTGTATATCTTTGGAAAATTGCTATTTATGTATTTTGCCCAATTATTAATCCGGAAACTGCTTTTAATTCTACTGTGGATTGTTTTGTATTGATTAGTATGATATATATT
The DNA here is from genome assembly GCF_002776525.5 of Piliocolobus tephrosceles. Taxonomy (NCBI): domain Eukaryota; kingdom Metazoa; phylum Chordata; class Mammalia; order Primates; family Cercopithecidae; genus Piliocolobus; species Piliocolobus tephrosceles. The sequence continues at coordinate 4,475 of NW_022295265.1, forward strand.
TTGGATAGTAACATATTGTCCTACATATGGCTTACAAATATTTTCTCCCATATAATGCCTTTATATTTTGTTGTTTCCTTTATTGTGTGGAAACTTTTTACCTTGACATAGTTCCACTTGTTCATTTTTGCTTTTGCTGACTGTGTTCTCGGTGTCAAATCCAAAGCATCATTGCCATGACCAGTGTCAAGGAGGTTTTTCCCCATTTTTTTTTTTTAGAGGATTCATGATTTCAATTCTTATGTTTAAGTCTTTATTTCATTTCAAATTCATTTTGTGATGGTATGAGAGAAAGGTTTACTGTTTGTCTGTGCATATCTACTTTGTCCTACACCACTCCTTGATGTTTATCCTTTCTCCATTCTGTGGGATTCGTTGACTGTATATTTGTGAGTTTATTTCTGGGTCCTCTATTCTGTTCTATTGGTTTTTATGTAGGTACTATACTATTTTGATGACTATAGCTTTGTAATATAGTTTGAAATCAGGAAGTGTAATATAGTTTAAAATCAGGAATTGTTCTTCTCAGTATTTGGCTATTTGAGGTCTTTTGTGGTTCCATACTAATTTTAAAATTGTTGTTCTGCATTTTTAATAAAATGGCATTAAAATTTTGATAGAAATTTATTTAACTCTAGATCACGTTGTGTAGTATGGATATTTTAACAATATTAATTTTTAGAATCCATGAACACAGGATATATTTTCCATTTTGTATTCTTTTCTTTCTTCAACATTTTGTAGTTTTCAGTATGCAGATCTTTCATATTCTTTGTTAAACTCATTCCTAAGTATTCCATTCTATTTGATAATATTGTAAATGGAATTATCTTTATTCCTTTTTCAGATATTTCGTTGTTACTGTAAAAAAAAAGCAACTGATGTTCGTATGTTAATATTATATCCTGAAAATTTACTGAATTAGTTGGTTAGTTATAACAGGCTTTTTTTTTTCCTGGTAAAATGGTGGGTATTCTGAACTCTGGTTAAACTTTAAATTGATAGTTGCTATTATCATTTCAAAATTATTTAAAATATGACCAGATGGATTCCTGCTTTCATGAATTCAATGGAATTCAAATCTTCCCATTTAAAATAATTTTGTGTGGTTGACCTGGGTCCTGGGGATAGGGGGCACCCCGTGGGAGCCGGGAGATTCGGTGGGCGGTGGGAGGGAGAAGCGGTCAGAGAGGGGGCTCAGCTGGGGAAGCAGAGAGGGGCTCCGGGGACAGCAGAGAAGGGAAGGGGGTCGTGTTGGAGAGCCAGTGGGGAGACACATGGGCCAGAAAAGGAGGAAGGGTGAGAGTGGGCAACAGGACGGCTTCCCGGCGCGGCAGGGAACTTTGCCGAAACTGCGGGCCCCAGGGAACAGTGCGGGAAGGGCAGAGGGAGTGGAAAGGACCCGGCAGACCCCAAGGTCAGTGTGGAGAAAGGAATATTTCCCGGTTCCTTCGCCTCTGCCCAGCGTTCTGCGGGCATGGCGCCCCCAGGGGCAGGGCAGGGGAAGAGGTGGCTCCCGGCGGCTCGGAGAACTAAGGGGCGCACACGCGCTTCGCAGGGCCGGGGTGACAGGTGTAGCCTGAAACGGCTGCGGATCTCCCTGGCTCCGTGGGTGGGCGCGGGGGCGCCGGCAGGGTCTGCAGGGGGCCCTGGAGGAATCTGCAAGCACCCGCCCGTGCAGCGGGCCTTCCGGGAGACCAGTGTGGACACGCCCTGGACACGCCCTTCCCAGCTGGGACGTGTGTGAGGCTGGAATTTAAGCTCCCGCAGAGAAGCGGCCGGAGGCAGAATTGGAAGAAAACCAAGTGCAAAGTCCAGCCCGAGGGTAGGAAGCAGAAATGCTGGACCTGCGTCAAACTGCGCTGTGAGGATAAGGTTCTGGGCAGAATGGTTCACTGCTCTGCAGAGACGCAGACTCGGCGGGAGCCTGAGAAGCACCAGGAAGCCCGGTGCAGCCGGTCGGAGCGGGCGCTGAGGACCCCACGGCTGCTGCTTCCGGCGCCGTTTGCCGCGTCCAAGGCCCGGCCCCCAGCAGAGCCCAGCACGGAATCGCATGGCGCCCCCTGGAGCACTGGCGGGGTAACCAGTGGAAGACCGCACCTCCCCGGGGGAGGACCCCAGTATATCCCCAGATAATAAAACTGTTCACTCCCCCCAAAAAATATAATTTTGTCTGGTCTTTGAAAATGTGTATTCTCTGTCTTCTGGTCAAAATGCTGCCCACTTATCTATATGCCTAATTAGTCCAAACTTTTTTTTTTTTTTTTTTGAGGCGGAGTCTCGCTCTGTCGCCCGGGCTGGAGTACAGTGACCGGATCTCAGCTCACTGCAAGCTCCGCCTCCCGGGTTCACGCCATTCTCCTGCCTCAGCCTCCCGAGTAGCTGGGACTACAGGTGCCGCCACCTCGCCCGGCTAGTTTTTTGTATTTTTTAGTAGAGACGGGGGTTTCACCATGTTAGCCAGGATGGTCTCGATCTCCTGACCTCGTGATCCGCCCGTCTCGGCCTCCCAAAGTGCTGGGATTACAGGCTTGAGCCACCGCGCCCGGCCTAGTCCAAACTTTTTAATGAAGTTACTTAACATTCTTTTTTATTGTGAAGCAAAACAGTAAATTTGTTAATGGTTTTAATATCATCTAATATAATTGAAAATATGTCAATTTGTCGTTGCCAATGAATCTTTGTGTTATTTATTTTACTCTGTTAGATATTCTGTCCATAAATGTCTAAGTGGCTTAGAATCTAGCCTAACATATTGTATGTGCTAAGTACTAACTACTCTAATTCATCAAATTATCTTTCTATACCATTCTTAAAATATAATACTATTTTTTATTTATTTTTATTAAAAAATTTTTTTTGCCTAATCTAATTATCTGTGACAATTATGTGGTCTATTCAGTTTGCCCTCTTGATAAAAGCCAAAGTTTTTTTTTTTTCTTTTTTCTTTTTTTTTGAGACAGAGTCTCCCTCTGTTCCCCAGGCTGCAGTACAGTGACACAATCTTGGCTCACCACGACCTCCACTTCCCGGGTTCAAGTGATTCTCCTGCCTCAGCCTCCTGAGTAGCTGGGACTACAGGTGTGCTCCACCATGCCCGGCTAATTTTTGTATTTTTAGTAGAGACAGGGTTTCACTATATTGGCCAGGCTGGTCTTGAACTCCTGACCACGTGATCTGCCTGCCTCAGCCTCTCAAAGTGCTGGGATTATAGGCTTGAGCCACTGAGCTAGGCCTTTTTTATCTCTTTATTAATATGTTAGAGAGTACAAATGCATCTCCCTCACAGAAGCATGTTGCATAGTGACGAAGTATGGGCTTTTGGTATGACGATCATCTGAATGCTGCTTATTGTCCCAGTTAGTTATTTTCTCATTCCTAAACCTTCTGCCAACCTCCCATCTTTCTGAGTCTCCAGTGTCTATTTTTCCAGTCTCTATATCCAAATATATGCATAATTGAGTTCCCACTTACAAGTGAGAAAATGCGGAATTGGATTTTCTGTTTCTGAGTTTTTTCACTTACAATAATGGCCTCTGGTTTTATTCACGTTGTTGCAAAAGACATGATTTTATTCTTCTTCATGGCTGAGTAGCATTCCATGGTATAAACGTAGGGCACATTTTCTTTATTCGATTATTGATTGATAAATTTAAATTGATTTCATATATTGGCTATTGTGAATAGTGCCGTGATAAACATGTGAGCACGGGCATTTTCTTTAGTAATAAATTATTTTCCTTTGGGTAGATACCAAGTAGTGGGAGTGCTGAATCAAATGGAAGCACTATTTTTAGACTTCTTTTTTTTTTTTTTTTGAGACGGAGTCTCGCTCTGTCGCCCAGGCTGGAGTGCAGTGGCCTGATCTCAGCTCACTGCAAGCTCCGCCTCTGGGGTTTAGGCCATTCTCCTGCCTCAGCCTCCCGAGTAGCTGGGACTACAGGCGCCCGCCACCTCTCCCGGCTAGTTTTTGTTTTTGTATTTTTTAGTAGAGACGGGGATTCACCGTGTTAGCCAGGATGGTCTCGATCTCCTGACCTTGTGATCCGCCCGTCTCGGCCTCCCTAAGTGCTGGGATTACAGGCTTGAGCCACCGCGCCCGGCCTATTTTTCGTCTTTTTTGAAATCTCCGTACTGTTTTCCATAGACGTTGTAGAAAGTTACATTCCCACAAACAATGTATAAGTGTTCTTTTTTCTGTGTATCCTTGCTGATAGCTCATTTTTTCTGCTTTTTGGTAATAGCCATTCTGCATGGTGTAAGTTGGTATCTCATTGTGATTTTTAATTGGCATTTCTCTGATCATTGACAATGCTGAGCATCTTTTATGTGCTTGTTGACCATCATTGTCTTTTTTTTTTTTTTTTTAAGTTCATATTCTTTGCTTGCTTTTAATGAGTTACTTGTTTTATTTTTGCTGAGCTGTTTGAGTTCCTTGTATATTCTGGACATTAGATCTTTGTCACATGCAAAACTTGTAAACATTTATCTCATTCCATAGGTTTTCTGTTCACTGTGTTAAGTAAAAAACTCATTTTCAGGAGCTTTTTAGTTTCATTGAGTTTCTTTTGCCTATTTTTGTTATTGTTACATCTGCTTTTGAGATCTTAGTCATAAATTCTT
>NW_022295266.1:0-11801 GCF_002776525.5 Piliocolobus tephrosceles
GAGCCTATGTATGTCTCTGCATGTGAGATGGGTCTCCTGAAGACAGCAGACTGATGGGTCTTGACTCTTTATCCAGTTTGCCAGTCTGTGTCTTTTAATTGGAGCATTTAGTCCATTTACATTTAAGGTTAATATTGTTATGTGTGAACTTGATCCTACCATTATGATATTAACTGGTTATTTTGCTCATTAGTTGATGCAGTTTTTTCCTAGCCTCGATGGTCTTTACATGTTGGCATGTTTTTGCAATGGCTGGTAGCGGTTGTTCCTTTCCATGTTTAGGGCTTCCTTCAGGGTCTCTTGTAAGGCAGGCCTGGTGGTGACAAAATCTGTAAGCATTTGCTTATCTGTAAAGGATTTTATTTCTCCTTCACTGATGAAACTTAGTTTGGCTGGATATGAAATTCTGGTTTAAAATTCTTTTCTTTAAGAACGTTGAATATTGGCCCCCACTCTCTTCTGGCTTGTAGAGTTTCTGCCGAGAGATCTGCTGTCAGTCTGATGGACTTCCCTTTGTGGGTAACCCAACCTTTCTCTCTGGCTGCCCTTAAGATTTTTTCCTTCATTTCATCTTTGGTGAATCTGGCAATTATGTGTGTTGGAGTTGCTCTTCTGGAGGAGTATCTTTGTGGCCTTCTCTGTATTTTCTGAATGTGAATGTTGGCCTGCCCTGCTAGGTTGGGGAAGTTCTCCTGGATGATATCCTGTAGAGTGTTTTCCAATTTGGTTCCATTTTCCCCCTCACTTTCAGGCCCCTCCCGCAGCCTCACTGCTGCCTTGCGGTTACATCGCAGACTGCTGTGTTAGCAAGGAGGGAGGCTCCGTGGGCGTTGGACCCTCCCGGCCAGGTGTGGGATATATTCTCCTCGTGTGCCGGTGTGCTTACCGCGCAGTATTGGGGTGGGAGTTACCCTGATTTCCAGGTATTGTGTGTCTCAGTTCCGCTGGCTAGGAAAAGGGACTCCCTTCCCCCTTGCACTTCCCAGGTGAGGCAATGCCTCACCGTGCTTCAGCTCTTGCTGGTCAGGCTGCAGCAGCTGAGCAGCACCGATTGTCCGGCACTCCCGAGTGAGATGACCCCAGTACCTCAGTTGAAAATGCAGAAATCAGCGGTCTTCTGTGTCGCTCGCGCTGGGAGATGGAGACTGGAGCTGTTCCTGTTCGGCCATCTTGCTCCGCCCCCCTGATTTTAAGTATTTTAAGAGTTCCCTGTTGTTGATTTTTAGTTTGATTTCTTTGTAGTCAGGGAATACACTCCATATAATATGACATGTTTTAAATGTATTGAGATTTGTTTTATGGCCCAGGATATAGTTTTTCTTTTTTTCTTTTTTTTTTTGGTATATGTTTGTGGGCCCTTGAAAATGATAAACTTTTTGCCATGTTTGGTGAACATTCTATAGATGTTCATTAGGTACTCTTGGTTGATGGTGTTCCTGACTCCTTTTATTTTCATGGCTGAATTTCTGTCTAGTTAATTTATTAATTGCTGAAAGAAGAGTATTGAAATCTGCAGTTACTATTGTGAATTTGTCTACTTTGTTTCAAGGTCTATTTTTTGTCACATATTTTGCAACTCTATTGTTTGTTGCATACATGTATAATGTTACTATGTGCCCTTGACTGGTTGATGCTTTTATTGTTATGATATATCCCTCTGTGATAATTCTGTTTTGTCTGTAGTCTTCTGTATCTGATGTTAATATAGCCTCTCTGGCTTTCTTTTGATTAAAGTTTTCATGGCATGCCTTTTCAATCCTTTAACTTCTAACCTGCCTCCCTTTTTATATTTGTAGTGAGATTCTTTTAGGCAACATAATATTAAGTGCAGTCTTATTTTTTTAGTTCATTCTCCCTATTTTTGCATTTTAGTTGGTTTATTTAGACTATTTACATCTAAAGTAATTATTGATTTATTTGTGCTAACTCCACCATTCAATTTTGGCATTTGTTTGTTTACTCTGGTTTTTGTTTCTCTATTTTGTTTGTTGGCTTGCCTTCCTGTATGTTACCCAAATCAAGCTTCACAATTCCATTTCGACATATCTATAGTGTTTTGGAATATCTTTTATGATAGCTACTTTAAAATATTTCTAACATCTTTGTCACCTCATTTTTGACATGTTTTAACTATCTTTTTACACTCATCTTGATATCGTCTTGCTTCTTGCTGTGGCAAATACTTTTCCATTGAAACCTGAACATTTTGAGCACTGTGAGACTCGGATCACATGCAAACTTTGTCTTCCCTGACTTTTTTCTGTTACCATCTGACAAAGGAAAAAGTGAGCTACTTTCTTACTGCCAAATGAGGGTAGAAGTCCAGACTTCCTGCTTGATCTCTATTATTAATGAGGTCTGCAATTCCTTTTCTCTGCTAGGTGGTTGTAGGGAGTGGTAGGTCCCACTAGGTCTTACTGATACTGCCCTGGATGGGAGGGTAGGAGGCATGACTTCTTCCTAATGCCCATGTTGCCTTCACTAACACCACAGGGGAGTGGGAGTGTACTATTCTGTTTTCACGCTGCTGATAAAGACATACCCAAGACTGGGCATTTACAAAAGAAAGAGGTTTTTGGACTTAACAGTTCCTCATGATTGAGGAGGCCTCACAATTATGGCTGAAGGCAAGGAGGAGCAAGTCACATCTTACATGGATGGCAGCATGCAAAGAGAGAGCTTGTGCAGAGAAACTCCTGCTTCAAAACCATCATATTTCATGATACCCATTCACTATCACAACAACAGCATGAGAAATGAAACTCCTCTATGGTTCTATCATGTCCCACCAGGTCAATCCCACAGCACGTGGGAATAATGGGAGCTACGAGATGAGATGAGATTTGGGTGGGGACACAGAGTCATACTATATCAGGTAGTGACTTCATCACTGTTAAGTTGAGGTGAAAGTCTGACCTTTCAATTCAGCCTCCTCTTACATCACTGACGCAGGAAAAGAAAGAGGCATCTATGTTACTGCCTGGAGGGAGTGGAAATGCAGTTTCCTCATGTGGTCTCTGATGACACGGCAGGGTGGGGCCTTGTTACTGCTCAGCAGGAATGAAAGTCCATGCTCCCCACACAGTCTTTACTGATACACCATGACAACAGGTCTTTGGGGTGCCTTTTTACAGTGTTGTGAGGGTGGAAATTTAGTCTCTCTGATCAATATTTGCTGTTGGGGTAGCAGTGGGACCACCATTTTTTTTATTGTAGTGTTTAGCTGGCTTAGGGCCATTATTTCTAAGTGTTTTATGCCCTCCTAGGCTACTCCCTTTCTGGTCTTTTGGCTAGAGAGAACAGGGGTTGTGTATTTGTGTGTGTGCATGTGTATGTGTATGTGTGCACACATGTGCCCTAAAGTGTTTCCAGGTTATTGGCTTATCTGGCACCAATTCTGGGTCATGTGAGGCAAAGAGAAAACCCAACAAATGCACCACCGTTATTCCTGGGGTTCTGAGATGCCTAGTCAATCTTTATCTTTCCTCTCCACCTCAGAATTCTTATACATTGGTTTTATATATAATATCCAGGATTTCTAGTTGTAGTTACCTAGAAGTATGGAAAAAACTATGTATGCTTCATCTTTCTATAAGCAAAAGTCTATATAATTTAAATGTTCTGACATAGACATTGAAATATATATATATATATATTTAGCTAGATTGAACAATATGCTCTGGACAATTAGTTGTTCTAATCAGTAATTTGTACTCCAAAGGTAGTAATTTAATAAAATGATCACACTGTAAGGGCAGCTACTATAAGTAGTTCAGCCATCATTATCTCTGGCAAAGAAAACATCTCAACTGATTCGTGAGCATGTTACCCAAGGTTGTGGAAACCCACCTCTTTCATTAGTGTGACCTGACTGTGAGAAATGGAGTCAAAGGAGATCATTTTTGAACTTTAAGGTTTAATGACTGCCCTATTGGATTAAGAACTTGCATGGGGCTTGTAGCACCTTTGTTTTGGCCAATTTCTCCCATTTGGAATGGGTGCATTTATCTAATGCTTACAGCCCCATTATATCTCGGAAGTAACTAACTTGCACTTGATTTTGCAGGCTTATAGGGAGAAGGGACTTACCTTGTTTCAGGTGAAAATATGGACTTGGACTTTTGGATTAATCCTCAAATGAGTTAAGACTTTGGGAAACTGTAGGGAAGGCATAATTGTGTTTTGAAATGTGAGAGAGATGGGATTTGAGAGGAGCTGCAGGTGAAATGATATGGTCTGGTTCTGTGTCCCCACCCAAATCTCATCTTGAATTGTAATCCCCATATGTTGGGGGAGGGACTTCCTGGGAGGTGAGTAGATCCTGGTGGCAGTTCCCCACGCTGTTCTCATGATAATGAGTGAGATTTCATTAGATCTGATGGTTTTATAAGGGATTTTTTTTTCCTCTTCACTCTGTACTTCTCTCTCTTGAAATCTTGTGAAAAAGGTGCCTTACTCTCCTTCACCTTCTGCCATGATGGTAAGTTTCCTGAGGCCTTCTCAGACATGCTGTACTGTGAGTCAATCAAACTTCTTTCATTTAAATTTCCAATCTCTGGTATTTCATCATAACAGCATGAAAACAAACTAATACACATGCATTAATTTTTTATTACACTCTTACTTGGAAAGTGAAAGGTCTCTACGAGACTACCTGAAAGACTAATTCTGATTAGGAGATTTTTATAGGAAATGTAATAAATAGTATAAAGAGGAAAACAAAAGCCTGATGAGTCACTAGAGTTCACTAACAGCCAGCTAGGGGTGAGTATAAACTTTTTTCCATTATTCTCAGAACAAATCTTATTCCCGATAAAATTCTTCAGTAAATTACTTAAGCATTCTATCAGAAATGCCAATTTCTTTTCAGAATAAAGTTGTCAGTCCTGGCCTAGAACAGGTTTCAGACTACCTTTCTTATATTCTTATATCAATACCACAAGGCTTTCTAACTAAAATAGTAGAGATAAGACGATGGTTTTATTTGGAGAAGGAAAGGTCTTATGAAATAGGTTAAAATTTTTAGAATTTGGGTCCCAATTGATGCAATTTGTTGCATACAAGATATAGTGATTAGCTCAAAAGAATTCCTGGAAACTCCCTTTGAATGAACAAAACGTGAGTCCTATAGCACCTTCAACATGGACTGCTTAGCTTGATTGATCAACAGCCCTGTGTTGAGCCCGTCATTTGGAGAATTTCTTAGTTGTCTCAGTGTGACTAATCATGAGCTCAGTCCTGCCATTAAAAAACTATCACATTTGCCACAGGTCCGTCTTCTATGCAGAGTGACTTAGATGAGCCTGAATGTGGCTAAACTTACAAAAGTGATGGCTACACTGGTTTTTGCCTGTTTTAAGTATCTGCATGCTTAGTAGAGTTTGGTCTCACAGTTGCTTTGGATATAATCTATAAGAGAGTTTATGGGAGACACATGAATGCTCACACACGTCCACATATTAGTTTTCACCTATATTTAACAAAACGTATACAATGATGCTGAATTTCAATTTTTCTCTTTGATTTTGCAGCTGAATGTGTCTCAAAGCATATCTCTGTTTAATCAAAGACTGTAATATGATTCTGCTTAGGGACTTTATCTGAAATATCGTATGTTCCTTATTTATTTTTTATTATACTTTCTAGGGTACAGGTGCACAATGTGCAGGTTGTTACATATGTATACATGTGCCATGTTGGTGTGCTGCACCAACTAACTCATCATTTACATTAGGTATATTTCCTAATGCTATTCCTCCCCCCTCCCCCTACCATAAAACAGGCCCCAGTGTGTGATGTTCCCTTTCCTGTGTCCAAGTGTTCTCATTGTTCAATACGCACCTATGAGTGAGAACATGTGGTGTTTGGCTTTTTGTCCTTGTGATAGTTTGCTGAGAATGATGGTTTCCAGCTTCATCCATGTCCCTACGAAGGACATGAACTTATCCTTTATTATGACTGCATAGTATTCCATGCTGTATATGTGCCACATTTTCTTAATCCAGTCTGTCATTGCTGGACATTTCAGTTTGTTCCAAGTCTTTGTTATTGTGAATAGTGCCACAATAAACATACGTGTTCATGTGTCTTTATAGCAGCATGATTTATAATGCTTTGGGTATATACCCAGTAATAGGATGGCTGGGTCAAATGGTATTTCTAGTTTTAGATCCTTGAGGAATCACCACACTGTTTTCCACAATGGTTGAACTAGTTGACAGTCCCACCAACAGTGTGAAAGTGATCCTGTTTCTCCATGTCCTCTCCAGCAGCTGTTGTTTCCTGACTTTTTAATGATTGCCATTCTAACTGGTGTGAGATGGTATCTCATTGTGGTTTTGATTTGCATTTCTCTGATGGCCAGTGATGATGAGCATTTTGAAATGTGTCTGTTGGATGTATAAATGTCTTCTTTTGAGAAGTGTGTGTTCATATTCTTGCCCACTTTTTGATGGGGTTGTTTGTTTTTTCTTGTACATTTGTTTAAGTTCTTTGTAGGTTCTGGATATTAGCCTTTTATCAGGTGAGTAGATTGTGAAAATTTTCTCCCATTCTGTAGGTTGCCTGTTCACTCTGATGGTAGTTTCTTTTGCTGTGCAGAAGCTCTTTAGTTTAATTAGATCCCATTTGTCAATTTTGGCTTTTGCTGCCATTGCTTTTTGTATTTTAGACATGAAGTCCTTGCCCATGCCTATGTCCTGAATGGTATTGCCTAGGTTTTCTTCCAGGGTTTTTTTTTTTTTTGGTTTTAGGTCTAACATTTAAGTCTCTAATCCATCTTGAATTAATTATTGTAAAAGGTGTAAGGAAGGGATACAGTTTCAGCTTTCTACATATGGCTATCCAGTTTTCCCAGCATCATTTATTAAACAGTGAATCCTTTCCCCATTTCTTGTTTTTGTCTGGTTTGTCAAAGATCAGAGGGTTGTAGGTGTGTGGTATTATTTCTGAGGGCTCTGTTCTGTTCTATTGGTCTATATCTCTGTTTTGGTACCAGTGCCATGCTGTTTTGGTTACTGTAGCCTTGTAGTATAGTTTGAAGTCAGAGTGATGCCTCCAGCTTTGTTCTTTTGGCTTTGGATTGTTTTGGTAATTTGGGCTCTTTTATGGTTCCATATGAACTTTAAAGTAGTTTTTTTTTCCCAATTCTGTGAAGAAAGTCATTGGTAGCTTGACGGGAATTGCATTGAATCTATAAAGTACCTTGGGCAGTATGGCCATTTTCACAATATTGATTCTTCCTGTCTATGAGCATGGAATGTTCTTCCATTTGTTTGTATCCTCTTTTATTTCCTTGAGCAGTAGTTTATAGTTCTCCTTGAAGATGTCCTTCACTTCCCTTGTGAGTTGGATTCCTAGGTATTTTATTCTCTTTGAAGCAATTGTGAATGGGAGTTCATTATGATTTGGCTCTCTGTTTGTCTGTTATTGGTGTATACCAATGCTTATGATTGTTGCACATTGATTTTGTATCCTGAGACTTTGCTGAAGTTGCTCATCAGCTTAAGGAGATTTTGGGCTGAGATGATGCAGTTTTCTAAATGTACAATCATGTCATCTGCAAACACGGACAATTTTACTTCCTCATTTCCTAACTGAATACCCTTTATTTATTTATCTTGCCTGATTGCCCTGGCCAGAACTTGTTGAATAAGGGTGGTGACAGAGAGTATCCCTGCATTGCACCAGTTTTCAAAGGGAATGCTTCCAGTTTTTGCCCATTCAGTATGATATTGGCTGTGGGTTTGTCATAAATAGTTCTTATTATTTTGAGATACATTCCATCAATACCTAATTTATGGAGAGTTTTTAGCATGAACAGCTGATGAATTTTGTCAGAGGCCTTTTCTGCATCTATTGAGATAATCATGTGGTTTTTGTCTTTTGTTATGTTTATATGCTGGATTACATTTATTGATTTCCATATGTTGAACCAGCCTTGCATCACAGGGATGAAGCCCACTTGATCATGGTGGATAAGCTTTTTGATGTGCTGCTGGATTTGGTTTGCCAGTATTTTATTGAGGATTTTTGCATCAATGTTCATCAGGGATATTGGTCTAAAGTTCTCTTTTTTTATCGTGTCTCTGCCAGGCGTTGGTATCAGGATGATGCTGGCCTCATAAAATGAGTTAGGGAGGATTCAGTCTTTTTCTAATGATTGGAATAGTTTCAGAAGGAATAGTACCAGCTCCTCCTTGTACCTCTGGTAGAAATCAACTGTGAATCCGTCTGGTCCTGGAATTTTTTGGTTAGTAGGCCATTAATTGTTTCCTCAATTTCAGAGCCTCCTATTGGTCTATTCAGGGATTCAACTTCTTCCTGGTTTAGTCTTAGGAGGGTTTATGTATCCAGGAATTTATCCTTCTTCTAGAAATAACTAAGATCAGAGCAGAACTGAAGGAAACAGAGACGCAAAAAAACCCTGCAAAAAATCTATGAATCCAGGAGCTGTTTTTTTTAAATGATCAACAATATTGCTAGACTGCTAGCAAGATTACTAAAGAAGAAAATAGAGAAGAATCAAATAGATGTATCTGGAACTTCTGAAATTTGCATTCTGGTGTTGCTTCTCAGTGTCTTCCATCCTAGTTATAATTCATATTTCTTGATATTACGTCTCAATATCAGTTTAGGATTAACAATCATGTTGGTTATATAAAAATGGATTATATTTTCAAATTAAGTTTAGACAGGGTTACTGTTTAGTTTGGTCAGAAATTTTAAGGTTCATGTGAGATATATTTCTTTATAGTTTCATTAAACAGTTTATTGCCCAGAGGGAGAAACCCAGCAACAGGGTTTGGCTTTTGTTTCTGATGAGTGTTCACTATGTAATGTGATGATAGTTTGCATCTATGCAAAACTCTCTTTGGACTTTAATGGATTCTGAAAACAGTTATTAGGAAAGCTCATCCTAAATTACTGCTAAAAGGCCCTTGGAAATGCCCAGTGCTATCAGGGTTAAGCTGAAATTTGAAAGCCATTTACTTATAATGTTCTATGAAGGCATGCATTAAAATAAATAAAATTGACCTATTCAATCAACATTAATCAAATGTAATAGGTTACAAAGGGAATAATTTACCTCACATATTGGGAAATAATTTGAGGGTTTGAAATCTTCAAGCTCATGCTTGGAAAGATAAATGAAAAAATGTTAGCAGTTTTAATACTGTTTCTTTTATTTGGACATATATAGAGGGTAGGCGTCCAATCCTGCATACTACCTAAAGGCAAATTTTTAGTGTTGGGAGTACATGTCTACAAATATTTCAGAAGATCACAACTGAGAATTTTGCCAGTAATTATAAAGTGTAAAATGTCAGAGTAGGTAAGAAATTTGACACTATAAATTGTTTCTTAAAGAAAGCATACCTGTCTTAATCTGAAACACTAAAATCCATTAAACAGGTGTAGGTATAAAATACATTTCTTAATAAGATTCCTCACAATTAAATAGAATCACGAATATTGCTAGGTAGTATAGAATCTCAGTTCTCAAAAGTTTTAGAAAATATATTTCTTTGCAATCCACTCATCTGACAAAGGGCTTATATACAGAATCCAAAGAACTCAAACAAACTTACAAGAAAAAAACAACCCCATCAAAAAGTGGACGAAGGATATGAACAGACAGTTCTCAAAAGAAGACGTTTATGCAGCCAACAGACACATGAAAAAATGCTCATCATCACTGGCCATCAGACAAATGCAAATCAAAACCACAATGAGATACCATCTCACACCAGTTAGAATGGCGATCATTTAAAAGTCAGGAAACAACAGTTGTTGGAGAGGAAGTGGAGACGTAGTAACACTTTTACACTGTTGGTGAGAGTGTTAACTAGTTCAACCATTGTGGAAGACAGTGTGGCGATTCCTCAAGGATCTGGAACTAGAAATACCATTTGACCCAGCCATCCCATTACTGGGTATATACCCAAAGGATTATAAATCATGCTGCTATGGAGACACACGCACACGTATGTTTATTGCAGCACTATTCACAAAGCAAAGACTTGGAACCAACCCAAATGTCCATCAATGATGGGCTGGATTATGAAAATGTGGCACATAACACACCATGGAATACTATGCAGCCATAATAAAAGATGAGTTCATGTCCCTTGTAGGGACATGGATGAAGCTGGAAACCATCATTTTCAGCGAACTGTCGCAAGGACAAAAAGCCAAACACCACATGTTCTCACTCATAGGTGGGAACTGAACAATGAGAACACTTAGATACAGGAAGGGGAACATCACACACCACGTCCTGTCGTGTGGTAGAGGGAAAGGGGAGGGATAGCATTAGGAGATATACCTAACGTAAATGACGAAGTTAATGGGTGCAGCACACCAGCATGGCACGTGTATACATATGTAGCAAACCTGCACTTAGTGCACATGTACCCTAGAACTTAAAGTATAACAAAAAAAGAAGTTCCAGATGGTATCTATTTCAAATATTTTTTCACAATGCCGAATGTACTGATGAGTATGGATGATTTTAGTTGCAACCTAATTAAGCAATAGGACAAAACACTAATTCACTCATATAAAGTCCAGGAATAAAGCAGCTTTGGAGTTGGTTAATTGGTAAAATGAGGTAATCAAAAACCTAGTTATGCCACAGTTTTTTTTATGCCATAGGTAGTTTGTATTTCTTCTTGAGAAATCACAGTTGTATTTATAGACTGCAAATTTGAAAATATTAAGTGAAAAAATAAAATCTGTTTTTGCCAAAGTGTCCCTTCTTTAAATGTTAGTAATGCTTTCTTAGAAACCCTCTAAGACCCCCTTTTTTCTATCACCTTTCATAAGGCAAAACTACATCATATACCCACCATTAAGCATTAACAAAGGATTCCCACATTTGATTTAAATTTCTCTAAGAGAAAAATATCTCAGCGCAATTAGGGTTTGGGTAAAAGGAATAGGGGAAAAGTTTTGCATAGGCTACAATGGGTATCTTTTACAAAGTTAGTAGATATTTGTTGTCTAATGTAAACATTCAGTCACTCAGTCAGCATGTACCAGGAATCATCAGTAAACTAGGAAATATGCAAGGGTTTATATAAGATTTTAAAAAAGGAAAAAATAATAATTCCTATACTACTAATAATAGAGTGTAAGCTATGTATTTTTGTGCAGGTGGGTTTTATAACCATCATAGAGAAAGGCTAATGTGCTATAATGCTTTTACATCTTACATTCTCTATCTCCCCTTGAGCATCTTTGTCATACAAACGTCTTAGTGAGAGAATCAGCTTCTATTAAAAAAAAAAAGAAAGAAAGGAAAATCTACAAGTTAGATGTAAAACCTGGCAGATATGGATCCCTTTCATTTATCACTGGCTCCTAGAGTCCTAACAAATCTATTATATGTATTAATTGTTGAATATTTTTAGCTTGCGAATGGGGTTTCATTTATATGTCTAGCCAGAGAACACTAAACACTATAAATTATATGTTTATATATGTTTGTTTGTAATCAGTAGAGAGGAATTGGTAGAAGAATATAATTTTCTGGGTTGGAAAGTTGCTATTGTTGTTTTCTACTCAGATTTTCTGTATTATCTTACCAAATTTTTATTTTCAGTATAATTGTTTAATTCTATATTACGTGAGGGGAAATTGAATAAGGATAGAAAAAGAGATAGAAGGTAATGACAAGGAGGAAAGTAAAGCAGCCAGATGTTTTGAGGTAAACAGAGCGGTTTAGGTTAGCAAACCTTTCAGTTCAGACATTCTTCATGGTGTGTGACTCCCAGTGTGGTGTGTGGTCCCTAGTACTA
>NW_022295270.1:0-2381 GCF_002776525.5 Piliocolobus tephrosceles
CTCATGGCTCTCTTTCTCTCTCTTTCTTTCTGATTTCAGTTTCTTTTGATTTTTCCTGCTTCGAAACGGTGAGAGAACCTTGGATGTGGAACGTGGCAGAGGAGGAACACGAATTGGGGGTCTGCACTTGGTCAGCACTGCAGGTTCCCAGGAAAGGCACCCCTGGTCCATATCCTGGAGGGGTCTGTAAGCCCCAGTCGGCATCGCAGCTGATGATGAAAGTTTTGGCGTGGCAGAAGAGTCTCCACAAACTTTGGAAGGTGTCCGCTGCATCCTCCGTAGCCGTGTATCCCTGCTGAGGGTGATCTTCTTGGGGAGCGGAAAGTCCCCCTCACAAGCCAGAGCTGGCTGGCTGGAGACTCTTGCACAGCAGCCCCGGCGGAGGTGCAGGCCGCGTGGGCCCCTGGTTTGGGGGATCCCCACTTGCTTGGGTAAGAAAGGCAGCGCCAGCGCTCACTCAACAACAGCTGGGCCCCCGTGTCGCAAGTGGATGTGAGTGATGCCTCCTTGTGGCCGGAGGGGTCCCAGGAAGGCTGCAGACCACGGCTGACTAACAGGCAGCGTGGAGACCGCGATGGAAGGTGCCGGGGTTCGCAGCGACAGGCGACCAAGCAGAGCCCGAGCCCGTGCATCCTGCATCGCCAGCAGCACCGCGGGGAGGCCCGGCGCTGGTGACGCGGCGGCCAGAGCACAAGGCCCACGACCCAGTCCCAGACGCCAGCCCATGGTCATCTAATTTTGGGAACCGTGGGCCAGCTGAAGCCCGGGTCCCACGGTCAAGACAAAGGACAGAGGGTCCGCAGGCAGGGCCGAGAGCCTGCAGCGCGGGCCTGGCTCCACCGCCGCGGAGCTCGCAGGGCACAGCAGGCACCGGGCAATGATCAAGGCTTGCAGATGAGGCTGCGCCCATCCACGAAGTCTCCTGCCCAGAGTCCAGCCTTTCCGCGGAGACTCCACGTGCACCCCCTCCTCATTGTCCGTGTCTAGGGCCACGGCAAAGGACCTCGCTCCCATGGCACGACTCCGGGGGCGCAGGAACCTGGGATGAGCAGGTGGAGCAGGGCGAGCACCGCTAAGAACCCAGCTAGAGAGGCGCCCCAGGGCAGCACAAGGGGCCGCATTTAAGGTGTCAATCATTTCAAAGATTTTATGACTTTTTTTTGACATCTTATAATATCTATAATGTCTATTATATCTTGTTACATAATTGTTAACACCACTTTATTGTGATTATTATGATTATTTTTATACCAACACATCTTCAATTCTTAATATTCCCAGTTGCTAGAGAAAAATGAGAACGACTAGTTTTGAAAGCCTTATTTCTGCCAATGGAGGCACATTCCAGCAGGACGCCAAAGCAATCCACTTTGCACCACTTTCACAAAAACGTTATTGCACAATTATACTATCCTACCCTTATATACTTTGTGTGTGTGTGTACTTCTGTGTATGTATGTCATATATGTAATATATATCTATATATATAAAGTATGCCAGAGATGAACAAGTATTAGAAAATTAAATGCACACAGGTCATGCCAGTGCCATGTATAATGTGGTGTAGTACCCAGAGATTTTCAACAGTGTGGGATCCAGACTAGAACAAGACTTCCACTGTTTAGTAATCCTTTCTAGGTTCAGTCTCTAGAAAGGATGCTTTGGATCAAACACGCAAGAAAAGTAATGGCTTTTAGACTATTCTAAGTCAACTATAACATTTCATTTGGGGATTTCTGTCCCTTATAATATCTAACTCATTTTGGATGGATTCCTTGAGGCCTGGTTTTTCTTTTCCTCTCTGCACACTGCTGCTCAGAGTGACAAATGAAGTTGTATTTTGAATAAAATAGCTAAGCATCCTTTTGTGTGCAATGAGCATGATGGTATTTAGACCTACCATTTCTCAGTATGGTGGTTACGGTTATGGTGGGGCTGGGGTATTGACCTGGAGCCTGGATGTCCACTGGGAAGTGACACCCCTGGGAATTATTTGTGTCAACTAGGCCTCTGATGTCCGCCTGGGGATTGGGTATCCACCTCAGGCCTGATGTTTACCTGGAGCCAGATGTGCACCTGAGGCCTGATGTCCATCTCTGGCCTTATGTTCACCTGGGGACTGATGAACACCTGAAGCGTAGGTATTCACCTGGGGCCTGATATCCACCTGTAGTATGGGTGTCAACCTTGGGGCTGATGTTCAGCTGGCGTCCACTATCTACTTGGGGCCTGGTGTATACATGGGGCCTGGGCGTCCACCTGGGACTTGATGTTTAAATATGGTCTGGAGTTCTCTTAGGGCCTACTGTTCACCTGCGGCCCGGGTGTAAACCTAGTGCCTGATGTCCCAGGTGGACACCTGGGTACCAGGTGATCTTCAG